>NC_056729.1:1489082619-1489115119 GCF_019279795.1 Protopterus annectens | reverse complement strand
CAGATACCAGACACAGATATAACATGTAACAAATAATAAATCAATGTCAAAAGGAAAATACAATGCTAATTAGATAGTAAGCAACGCTAAGCATTGCACAGGTCCACCTACGTGGCAATGTGTAGGCCGGCTAATTCAATCTGCCCAGTGGTATGCCCCTTTAGGCAATGCCAACATTAGGTAAGCAGGTGTGCACACAACATAGCCTTTTCAAAACTGTCCAATCACGGGAAAGTGTGGGAAATCGGGCATATTCAAACTCCAAAGGCACCAATAATTCCCATAAATGGTTGCAGCTCCCTAATGTAGGCAGAATGGCTGGAGTTGGGGAAGAAAACATGGATGTAGCCACCTACTGATAGCTCTCAACACACACACACACACACACACTGCCAGTGATATATCTGACATAAGACTTGTGTGGTGGACAGACAAAACATAGGCCCACAGTTGAGAGTTATGTAGACAGACTGCAGTCCATGTTAAACTAGTATGTACACACAAACTCTGCAAAACTGGTGCTATACAATGCATATGCCAACACTACTCACACTCTTGTCTGTAGTTCTGGAACCTTATACAAATATGTAGCAGCCCTGAGACTGCAAGTCCTCTTCTGAGAGGTATTGCTACCTGCTGTCTAACACTGCTGCCCACACGCAGGAAGGATGTCCACCATACAGGAAAGGTAAAGGGACCATGCCCAAATGATGCAGGGATTTACAGTAGTGGGTTGCCATGACAGTGGTAATTGGAAGTACTACATAGCATGCTGTATGCAGTTAGCAAGTGGAGGACACTGATTGGTGCAGAGGCCAACATCTCATCATGTGCTTCACCTACAAAAGCCATGCTGCAATCTATTCAAAGCAGCTCATTCCCGCTACTGGAGAGAGAGAGAGAGAGAGAGAGAGAGAGAGAGACAGACAGACAGACACACACACACACAATCTCAATCAATAAAGAAAAATCGCTGTAGGCTAAGGCCAGGAATAGAAATAAGGTTTTGAACAGACATCACTCACACAACAGGCATATGAAGTATTTATGCATGTAACTGACTGTAGTACATGAGCCATAATAATGGGATAGATGATGTTGAATGATTTATATGTGCCAGCAGGTGTTGTTGTTGTAATGATGTTCAGCTGAACAATTGCTATGGACACTAGAGTCTGTTCCTGTGGGTGGTGGGCCATACACATTGACTGAGCAGAGCAGCACTGACTGACAAGATGTAAGCCATCATAATGTTCTGTGCAAAGGAAAACATGTCTAGTAGTGTGGCCAATAGCCAGTGGTGGAGGTAATGGCATAATGATGGATACATGGGCTCCAGAGCCCACCACTTGCAGGATACTCAGGTTAATGTGTAATGCAGCATGCTGAAATGCTATAGGTATGTAATAGGTGTACCTGCAATCTGTCCGTGTATACACCCCCCTAATGTTAGGCTGTGTCCATATGTGGCACCTGTCTGTGGTGTAGCAAGGCAGAACACTCCATCTGTGCAGGAAGGAGAGTTAGAGATCGTGGACCTGATGTCTGAATGTACCATAGATATATATATATATATAGCTATAGATATATTTATATATAGATAAATACATATAAATATAGATACACTGATATGTAGATATATATATATATATATATATATATATATATATATATACATGTGTGTATGTATGTACATATATCTACAGATATATATACACATAAAGGTATGTAGATATATATATATATATATATATATATATATATATATATATATATATATATATATATATATATATATATATACACACATATATATGTATTCACTTTAGAAGCTCGAATTCCCAAAAACCCGAACTTCATATGGTTGAGAACATAAGATCAATTTTTGGAAACTCGAACTCCTAAAATGAAATATAAAAAAAATAAAAAAAAGTCATACATTGCTTTTGCAGGGGGGGCTTTGCCCCCTTACACCCCCCACACCCCCCTTTTTAAATATACCAACTTCGAGATCGCACTACAGTGGGGAAAAGGGAAATCTCCCATTTAGCGCTGTATGTGGAAGCGCAAAACGGGAGATTTCCCGTTTCCTGTCAACATCGCAAAAAAATGCAAACATTACTTACACACAGAGCGTACAAGGAGCCTTGCCTCTGTGTGCAAATAATGTTTTAAGGTAAGTAAAGTGTTACTTTTTAACACTTTACACATTCAATTTACTGAAAGCTCAAGCATATGGTTTCGACCATATGCAATTCGAGCTTTCAGTAATTCGATTATGTAAAGTGCTCCCATATATATATATATATATATATATATATATATATATATATATATATATATATATATATGTATGTATATATATATATATATATATATATATATATATACACACACATGTATACACCTACATGTATATATAAACACAGATATACAATATATATCTACACATATATAGAGATATATACATGTCTGTGTCTACATATATATATATATATATATATATATAGATATACAAACACACACACACACATATATATATATATA
Organism: Protopterus annectens; assembly: GCF_019279795.1. Taxonomy (NCBI): domain Eukaryota; kingdom Metazoa; phylum Chordata; order Ceratodontiformes; family Protopteridae; genus Protopterus; species Protopterus annectens. Next base: position 1,489,112,572 of record NC_056729.1, on the reverse strand, counting down.
TATATATATATATATATATATATATATACATGCATGCCCTGTATGTTTGTATCACAGTGCTGCATGCTATGTGGTAGGGGATATCACACATATCAATGCACAAAAATATATAGCAGTAAATGTGTACAACAAGGGACAGGTATGTCACTTGTGAACCCCTTTTTGGGACCACATTGTACTTGTCTGTGAAGGTGGGATTGTGAATCCAGGTAAGGATAGCAGGTATATTTGTGGAGGTGGGTTGGGTTGGTAGATAGAGAACAGAGCCTACAGGGATGGTATATGACAGATGTGGTGGGTAAACACCCTGGATGGTGAGTGTAGTCTGCAATGTGGAAGCCACAGGAGTCCCCATATGGAAACAATGGGACCAAGGCTCCCACCCATTGCCAGTCACAGCAGCAGTTGCATGGAGCTGAAGGTGCCTTGGCTGGAGGCTGAGCAGGAGTAGCATGTTGGCTCTGTGAGCGTGTACTAAAGGCCTCAAGGTGCTGTAGCATATCACCATGGTTTGTGTGCAACTCCCTATGCACCAAACCCTGAATTTGACCATGGGTTACAGGATCATGTCTGTGTATGCCCCCGGGGTGTGACACCACCCCCTGAGGAGGTTCCACCTGAAGGTAGTGCGGACCAGTAGTTGAGGAGGCCCCAAGGTGAGTCACACATGTGATGTGGCCTGGTAACATGGCCAGATGAGGTTATAGAACATATGTGTGTAGTAATATTCTACATAATCCCTGAACATGTCCAAAAGCATGCATAGATATTTCCAATAACACAGAATGACAGATGTGTAGCAATCACATAGCAAGCATACCACATGCATATATGGAACCATACTGGCCCTGACAATGCCATGCAGGCACCGGCAATGATAGTCTCCACACAGGGAACATGGCCACAGACACACAGCACAATGTGTGTTACAATACAATACATATATATCCCACTGTTAGTTAAGGTGTGCCATACGTATTGAGTTGTGTGAATAGTTTGTTGTTGCAGACTTGGGGGGGGGGGCAGAAATGTGTATTAAGAACTATGGTAGCCTTGCTGTATGACTTGCTGAGACCTATTTCCATCTTTGTCTTTCAGGCAAGATGTCCATAGGGCGGCTTCCATCATATTCCTCAGAGGAAATGGAGATCATCCTCAGCTACCTCAGCAATCACTATATGTTACTGTTTGCAGGTATGCACATGAACAGCAGGAGCGGACCACCCTGTGGAACAACCTCGTCCACAGGGTCAACGATGTTGGACACCAGAACAGAAGTTATGAGCAGGTCCGGCATCATTTATCTGACCTGCTTCACAATGCCCACAGGCATGCTGCTCCAGTATGGGGGGATCACCTCGTAATGGGGGGGTCATGCAACCCGACCCCCCTGACACATGTGGAACAGCTCCTCAGCAGCCTCGGGGCACCTGCCCATACCAATGTACAACCAGTGTCAGACAGCATTACGGGGCTGGGTGTTACCCACACACCGGCTGAGGAGCGTGCAGGTAAGACCACAGGGAACATCAGTAGACCACATCTGCATATGCATCTGCATCTGTATAGGTGGAACATCTCCGTCTTATTTTGGCTTATCCCAGTTAGGGGTCACCACAGTGGATCACCTGATTCCATTTCTCCCTGTCCTCTGCATCTTGCTCTGTCACACCAACAACCTGCATGTCCTCTCTTACCACATCCATACACCTTACCTTAGGCCTTTATCTTCTCCTCTTACCTGGCAGCTTTATCCTTAGCATCCTTTTCCCAATATACTCAGCATCCCTCCTCAGCACATGTCCAAACCAATGCAATTCCACCTCTCTGGCTTTATCTCTAAACTGTCCAACCTGGGCTGACTGTCTACTATACTTATTCCTAATCCTGTCTACCCTCGTCACACCCAGTGCAAGTCTTAGCATCTGTAACTCTGCCACATCCAGCTATGACTCCTGCCTGTTTGTCATTGCCACTGTCCCCAACCCATTTAACATAGCTGGTCTCACTACCCTCTTGTAGACCTTCCCTTTCACTCTTACTGGTACTCGTCTGTCACAAATCACTCCTAACACTCATCACCACCCACTCCACTATGCCTGTACACTCTTCTTCACCTCTCTACCACACTTGCCATTACTCTGAACTGTTGATCCAAGTATATGAACTCATCTACCTTAGCCAACTCTACTCCTTGCATCCTCACCATTCCTCTAGCCTCCCTCTCATTTACACACATATATGCTGTCATAGTCCAGCTGACCTTCATTCCTCTCCACTCTAGGGCATATCTCCACCTCTCTAGGATCTCCTCAACCTGTTCCCTACTCTCACTACATATCACAATGTCATCTGCAAACATTATAGTCCATGGGGACTCTTGTCTGATCTCGGCTGTCAACCTATCCATCACCACTGCAAATAAGAAAGGGCTCAGAGCTGATCTTTGATGTAATCCCACCTCCACCTTTAATGCATCTGTCACTCCCACTGCAGATCTCACTGCTGTTACACTACACTTGTACATATGCTGTACCCCTCTTACATACCTCTCTGCCACTCCCGACTTCTTCACACAATACCACAACTCCTCTCAAGGCACCCTGTCATATGCTTTCTCTAAGTCCAGAAAGACACAATGTAACTCCTTCTGACCTTCCCTGTACTTCTACATCAACAGTCTCAGAGCAAACATCACATCTGTTGTGCTCTTTCTGGGAATGAAACCATACTGCTGATCACTAATAAGCACCTCCCTTCTTAAACCAGCTTCCACTACTCTTTCCAATAATTTCATGTTGTGAATGATCAATATTACCCCTCTGTAGTTACTACAGCTCTGCACATCACCCTTATTTGTATAATCCTGTACCAAAACACCTTTCCTCCACTCCTCAGGCATCCTCTCACATTGCAAGATTCCATCCAACAATTTGGTTAATCATGTCACTGCCATTTTCCCGAAACACCTCCAAGCTTCCACAGGTATGTCATCTGGACCAACAGCCCTTCCATTCTTCATCCTCTTCAGCTATCTGTACCTCTGCGTTGTAGAGCATGCATATCTGATATGTTATAACTATTGTTTGTTGATGCATAGTAGTAATAAACAGATGTGCACATGTGCTAGTATTGTGGACTTGTACTGTTGATGTACTGTAATGCTGCACCCACCCTGTAGCAATGCCTCAGCTGTGGCCACTAACATTGCATCTCTCACACTCTTATGCAGGTCCTTCCAGTATACCACCACCGCAGCAGCCTGTAGCCAGAGAGTATGGTTTATGTTGATGCTTGCCAATACACCGGGCATGCACTCACTATGGTATACGGCATGCACACATCTAACACACCTACCCTTAATGCATGCTGTACATGTTCACGTATTGTTGCTATTACATGCACTGCATCACAGTGGTGACCATGATGGGGTATTGGAAAGGTATGTCAGACGCCTGTGGGATAAGTAATGTCCTGTCATTGTGAAAGTTGTCCACAGGGATTAACATAATGGTGGCACACACAGACTACAGTAGGGACACGTGTGAAACATCACCCCTGTACAGTGCACCAACAGTTTATATGCCAGTGTTATAATGGCAACTGTTACAGATGTACACTATGGCATAATGTATTAGTGTGGTCACATTATTAGCTTGGACTTGGCTGTAACATGTGCTGTTCAGTGTACAGGACACTGCAAACTGACACACATTTGTGGTCCATACTTGTCAAGCATCTGCAAAATGCCTGAAGGTGGGGAGGTGGTGTCAGCACGACACACCAGTGCACTGCAGCAGGGAATAAGTATGGTAAGAATGGCTGTATCTGCACACAGACTGGGTCAGTAACTGTGGCAGACATAACTCTACACCCACAGAAATAGTGACGGTAGTGTGTGAACACCAAGGGGTGTGCATTTGAGTAGACCTTGCAATCATGCAGAGTTAGGGAACATGTGTAGGGCAGACTGACTATACACAAGCAAATGCAGATGGGTCATGCTAGTATACCCAACAGGAATAGTGACTGCTGCAGTCCACATAACAATGGGTGCAAAAAAATGTCATGATAATCATGTGCACACATAAGCACACACACGACTGTATGCAATGTGGTTAGCATCCGCATACCTAACACTTTTAGCAGACACTGCATGTGGATGTACAGGACATATGGCACATATCAGGCTCATGTTCTGTCAATATATGTAGCGATGTTAGCCCATGGCAGAGCAAGGAATGGTGCATCAATAAGAGTGTGTGGGCTCCCCATAGCCATATTATGATCTGGCAGTTGCCAGTGTAATACTATTGGAGTGTTCATGCATGGTCTGCTAACGCTGAGAGCTGTAAACCACACATCAAGCATTCACAACTGACATTTGACTACACATCATCCCAGGTATGGTTTGCTGGAAAACGTAGGGTCTGTGAGCATTATAGCTGGCATAACTGACACAGTACTACACATTCAGCAATGGGATGTACACCTGTGAGTTGTGGTGCACAGTACATAGGAGGGTGCATAACAGCTGCACAGCAAAACTGTGTACATGGGTGCAGTGTTCCCCAGGGGAAGGGGTATCACCTACTAACACAGACCATGCCTCACACACATGTACACTGTTGCTAGCATGGATTGACTATAGCTGCACTGCATGCTGTTGTGTACCATATGCTATGCATGTTGACAGATGGGTAATGGGAGGACTGTGTGTACTATCATTCTGCAACCTCACCTGTATGTGTGTCTGTGTGTGTGTGTGTGTCTCTGTGTGGGTGGGTGTTAATGTTGTCTGTAGGTTCAACGTGGTGTAGAGGATGGAGGATGCTGCATGTAGGATGTGTGTGTGCATGTGTGTGTGGTTTTGTGAGTGTCTATGTATGCACAAGTGTGACTGGAGTTTATGATATGGCAGTACTTCCCTTTGTGATAGTGCAGTACATGGACTGACAGAAGACACAACAGGAATACTTGTCTGATATGTAATGACAGAACAGCTGGTCTAATATGTTCTGTAGCATGGAACATGCACTGGGAGGGAAAGTAGATACCTGGTATACCCTCAATATCGCATAAAGCAGGGAGGTGAATGACAACCCCTTTAGGCAGCACTACAGATGCATTGGGGAATTACTAGACAACAGCAGAAAGTGTATACATATATCACAGTTGTCAAATGATAGGTTGATTGAGCAGCATGTCAGGCATGTACTGAGCAATCCTTACATATGACACTATGGTGTGTGACATTATGGAGGGAACGTATCAGTCCCTTACATATGGGGGCCAAGCTCACAAAGTCCCAACATACACAGGGTGAACACTGAATGACAGCAGTGAGGCCATGTAAACAGTACTACACTCATGTCACGGAGTAAATGGAGTAACAGGTCTTGTGTTGTGGTCACTTTTGTAGGCATTTAGAGGAATAAACATTGAGTGGCATTAATGAATGTATGTCACCAGGCATGATGCATGATAGGCAACTTATGGGGATACACATGGAACTGTCTGTAGCATCACAGATAGATGGGTATTAAGGTTTTGTGTGTGTGTGTGTGTGTGTGTGTGTGTGTGTGTGTGTGTGTGTGTGTGTGTGTGTGTGTGTGTGTGTGTATTGTTATGTAATGCTGGACAGGTCTTAAAGTGCATTTATTTTTATATTCTGAACCAAAGGAACCTGCACAAAAGTTACTAATAAAAATCCAAGTAGGTGCAGAAATACGAGGAGGTAGACCACAGAAGTATGTCCAAGCGTTTAATGTAACCACAAAAACGGAAAAAATACAAAACAGCCAGACATGAACGCTTTTAAAATCCTTCATGCGTTTTCGTCTATTCATTGACTTCATCAGATAAATACAAATGCAAACTTCCTCTACTCCACATATATATAGTTTAAATCATTAATATTACAGCCAATAGAATTCATTATCTGATCAATTTCCCACTATTTTGTTTAAAACAATTAAATTAATACATGCAAATATTGTGCTGAAATTTAATGTGTTATGTCACTTGTTAATAATTTAAAATAATCTTTATAGTTAAAAACAGTTATATTCACTTAATAAAAAACCTTTGTTTATTTAAAAACATTCATTTTCCTAATTATATGAAACATATAAAACATATAAAAATCTATCTTAAAAGGATTCCAGATGCCACCTAGTGGCTAGTTATATTATAGTTTTTGTTACTTCTCTCAAAGCTTTGCTGACCTTAGTTTTAATAAAGGCAAAATAGAGATAAACTCATTTAAGCCTGGAAATTTCCCTGCTTCCAGGGTCACTTGCCACCATAATTCTCTACACTCAGTTCTTTCTTCCCAAGGACCACCTCTAATATCCTGTTGAATTTGTTCTAATACCATAAATTTATATTTGTAATCTAAACATGTTTTACTGTGTTTATATAAGGCATTGCAGTCTTTCTCCGTTGTTATTTCATATGTATGCTCATAGATCCTTCTCTTTAGCATTCTCTCAGTTTTTCCTATGTAGAAGGATCCACATTTTTCGCAAATGGCCATATAAACTATTCCCTTGGATTCACAGTTATAATATTCCAAACTGTGAATCCATCTTTTTCTACTTTCCAAATAAAAAGAATTATTGTTTATTATATATGTACACTGACTACAATGCCCACATTTGTATGTACCTATTCTTTTTCTATTATTATTAAATTTCTTTTTATTTTCTATAATGTTTCTAATACTTTGTGAATTCTTGTATATTATTTTTCTAGGTATTTTAGATACACTATCAATATCTGTGAAGGTTATAAATTTCTCCCATTCTGCTTTAAATATTTTTTTAATATAATTATTTACTCCATTGTATTCCAAAACTAATGCTTGTTGGAATTCTTCCCCACCATCTTGCTTTTTATTAATACTTTCCTTTTTGTTATTATCACTTGTTTTTTTATTTTTATAAATAGGTGCAAATTTGGTTTCTCTTCCATCTTCAACTTCCTTCCTGATATGTTTGACAAAGTCTAGTGGGTATCCCCTTTCTCGAAACATTTTCTCTAATAATTCACATTCAACCTTAAAATAATTTTCTAAACTAGTCATGCGACTACCCCTAACAAATTGCCCCTTGACAATATTTCTTTTGCAATGAAGGGGATGTGCACTCTCAAAATGTAGGAATGAGTTACAAAATGTCTTTTTTCTAAATATTTTTGTTTCCAATTCTTGCCCTACTTTATATACTTGTAAATCTAAATATTCCAGTTCATTCAGTTTTATGGGTGAATTTCAGGAATTTCGTAGTATTACTCATGTATGTCAGGAATTCATAGAATCTATCTCTTCCTGCTGTCCATAGAATTACTATATCATCTAAAAATCTACGGTACATGATCCAGCAGGTCTTATATTCAGAGTCCAAGATATATTTTTCTTCCCATTTTGCTAGTATTAAATTGGCGTATGTTGGGGCGCAAGCTGCTCCCATAGCTACACCTTGTATTTGCTGGAAAAATTCACCTTTAAAGTGAATGAAATTATTTTTCAATATTAGACTCATCAACCAACAATTAACTAATTTTTCATTATTAGTCATCTCATTATTTTCGTATATTATTTCTTCTAACATTGCCATACCCTTCAGTATATGGAATACAGGAAAACAAATCTACAATATCTATGGTAATAAAAAGCAGATTATCCTCACTTATATACTCTGGTATTTATTTTAAAAATTCCCAGGAATCTTTTAATATACTTGGTCGTCTTGTCCACAAACTTTTTAATTTTGTATCCACATATTTAGCAAGGGTATATGTTTTAGATCCCTCTGCTGATACTATAGGTCTGAGAGGTGGGTCCCATTCATTTTTGTGGACTTTAGGTATACCAAATATAGTGGGGGTTCTTGGTTTATCCACTTTTAAAAATGTCTAAGTATTATAATCAATGATTTCCTCTTGTAACATATCATTCAAACTGATATCAATTTTATTATAAACTATGTTCATTTCATTCATGGAAACCACTATATATTTAGTTTCATCCCATAGTATAGTATTCATTTTACTCTCATATGTGATGTTATCCATAAAAACTATACCTCCCCCTTTATCTGGTTTCATGACTCTAATACCTTCGTTCCTTTTTATTTCATACATCAATTCACTCTCTTTTTTAATTAAATTCAATTTATACTTGGGTTCATTTTGCCACTTTCTTATCTCACTTTCAACCACCATTTCCAAATTCCTCAACTGTGGGTGAAGGGGTGGGTTGTAAGTGCTTTTCTTCCTTAATTCACCATTATAATTGTTTCTTCCAGGAAATATAATACTCAAATTCACTTTTCTTAAAAATATTTTAATATCCAACAAACTTCTAGTAATGTCACCTTTCCAATATGATATGAATTTCAAACCTTTAGAAAATAATCCAAAGTGCTCTTTTTCTATTTTGGTACTACTGAAGTTGTATATAGTGTAATTATTGTAAATATTTTTAATTCCATCCATATATATTTCTTGGCTTGAATGAGTATCAGGGTGGGTTAGGAAGGTATTATTTAATATCTCCTCTCCCCCCTTCTCCCTCCCCTCATCTGAAAATTCCTTTGTGGTGGGCCTTGTCTGTTTATTAGCCTCTCTGATCTACGTAATGGTGGATATGCTTGATCATATTCAATTTCTCCTTCTCCAAATGGGTTGTTTCCCCCTTCACTGTTTTCACCATGGTGGTCCTCATTATTATATCCCATTCCAGGGTTGTAACTAAAATGTTTATTTTGTGGCTTAGGGTAACTAATGTGGTCCTCATACTCTTTAACATCTCTTTCTAGTTTTTAAATTTTTCTGTTTACCAAGTTATCACATTGATTGTCTATATCTTTCCTAAGGTCAAAATATTTATTTTTTTCTTCCTGTATATCAAATGATTTTTTGATATACTGGTCTAAAATATCTATATCTTTCTGAATAGACTCTTGAACTCTAATATTGTCTCTAATAATTAGTTTCAACACATCCAAACCACACTTATTAAATACTTCTACAAGTTTATTGTAAAAATCAGAATCAGGGTTAACATTATTCGGAAATTTATATACTCTTAGTCCTTTGGGAACAATTTCCCTAGAAATGCATTCCCTTAGGTATTCGTTTTCAATACCCAAAGTCCTGTATTTAAACATAAGTTTTGACAGTTGGTCCAATTTGTTCCTATAGGACCCATTCTCAATGTAGTATTCCTTATTGCCATTAATTTTAAAATTAGGTTTGGTTTGTAACCAATCTTTAGTCTCTTTGTGAAAGTTAGCATTTACAGTACCTGCAACCTTTGCTCCCTCCTTATGCGTTTTGTTCATTTTATGTCCAGAATTTGTATTCTTGCCTTGGCTTCCATTAGATCCTCTATCAACCACTTTAAAAACGTTAGGGGTGGAAGCTGGGTTAAAAGTTCCACAATTCTCTATATCAAGGTCGCCGATGTCGGGGGAAATGCCAATAAGCTCTCCTTGTTCATCGTTACCAGTCGCAGTCTGTTTAGAATTTCCTCCAGGTACTGGAACTCGTACTGGAGCTAGGTTGCCGTGCATCATTACTAAGGATTGGCTGAGTGGAGTGAGAAGTCCTATCAATTCCGTCAGTTGGCCAATCAGTTTACGCATTAGACCTACGTCGTCCTGCCCACACACTTCAGGAAGAAGTGGCGTTGCCATCTCCTTACCGCCGAAAAACTAATAAACTGAACCAAAGGAACCTGCACAAAAGTTACTAATAAAAATCCAAGTAGGTGCAGAAATACGAAGAGGTAGACCACAGAAGTATGTCCAAGCATTTAATGTAACCACAAAAATGGAAAAAATACAAAACAGCCAGACATGAACGCTTTTAAAATCCTTCATGCGTTTTCATCTATTCATTTATTTTTTCATTTATTTTTATCCCTCACAGGTGGCGAGGTGGGTCAGGGTCCCTCCTGCAGGCAACCTGATGTTGGTGTGCACACAGACACTGATGATGATGAGGCCATGATTGAGTCACAGGTGGGTTTGTCAGGGGTTGACACAGTGCCAACATTTGACATCCCCCTCTTAGCCACCCCACCCCGCACACAGTTGCAGTGCCTACACAGACTCCATTACCAGTGGCCAGAGCTGAGGGACAGTTGGCAGTCAGTGGCAGTGCACAGGGTAGTGTGGTGACCATGCCAGCTGTGTCTGTCCACAGCAGGCATAGCCAGATGTTCGGCAAGCCACCACATAAGTGGATGCGACAGGGTGCTTGTGGTAGGGCTGCTGGTCATCCTGTCCCTGGCAGAGGTGCCACAACTGGTACCACCAGGCACATGTTTCAGGCTGTCATGTAGGCACAGGCACATATAGAAATGTACAACAGACAGGGCCTAAGGCTGCAGAGGGCTGCCTACTCATCTGTAAGCGACAACATTCGTGAACTTGTTGCTGCCCTCTGTGAACAGAACGAGAGCAGGAATAGATGGTGGGGTGAGATGGTGGCCTCCTCGACTGTGGAATGTCTGTGCTTGACAACCAGGTGGGAGTGGTGCGACGGCCGTGTGGACGTAGGCCAGAAATAACATCTGGCGGTCAACATGGACGTGCTAGGATTCCAAGCCACTCCCGTACTGGATGTAGTAGCCCCAGCACATCACTGGGAGTGCTGTCCACACCACACCAAAGCATGGAAATGGCCCTGGCCAGTCCCAGGCAGGACATGGTTGCAGTGGACATCTGTCATCATCAGGGGAGAGCAGCACCTCAAGGCCTGTACCTGCACGTGCCTGTGGAACCCCTGGCAGGCACAGTCAGCTTGTCCATGGCTGGAGGCGGTGAACTGCACACCCTGACAGGTATTGTCTTCAGCTGTCCAAAAACACCTGTATGGGCAGCCACATGGAAGAACTGCGTGCATGCATACCCACACACTATACAAACACATGTAGGGCAACCCCATACAGACACGCACCTCTTCACCATGCCCCATCCAAATAATTAAACCCCTCACCCACACACATGGTGTCAAATGTATGGACCAACCTCAGTCTCTGACAAACCAGCAACACACCCTGTGCATATGATGATGCCTGTGCCACATCCCTGTCATCCAGAACATCGATGTAGGGACAGGCTAATATGGTTCTGATGCACACGGTGACTGTAATACAGTGCAGCAATGTACTGCAGTGTAACATGTTGTCAGGAGTAATGTGTAATGCATACATGTCAGGTAGTGTAGCCATCCAGCTAAGATGCATGTCAGCTGCTAGTAACACTGGGTGATTGTGATCTCCACATTGTCATGCATTTGTGTTGTAGGTGTACATGTGTCAGCAGGAGGATGGCCTTCAGTCATATTCCACAAGGGTTATGGCACTGTGGTAACACCATGGCTGTGACATCCAGAGTACAGTTGCACACATCACAGGATTGTCTAACAGTTATTGCCTGTGCCACATAGACAGATGACCCACTGGGACATGTATAATCTGCTACCGTATGTAGACCCATCCACATACACGCACACTCTTACATGGTAACACTGTGACTAGACCCCTACCTAGGTATGTAGTGCTACTGAACTGTGTGGCTTTCATTGCACACAACACAAAATATTTAGGGTGAAGTGTGTAACAGGTTACATGTTACATGCAGAACATCCACAGACATGTACAGTATGGTAAGGGTGATTGTAATGGTTGTATATGGATAATACAGAGGGTGACATACCATCATACACACACTGACAGACACATAACAGGCAGACACACATCCGAGAGACCTGGGCCTATTGGTGATAACTAACTAGTTTGTGTGTCCAATGTGTCACAGGTAGGCTGCACACAGCACGTGTAACTGGGCTGTATTGTGGTTTCAGTTACCTGTATGGTTGATGGTGACAGTGGTCACCATAAAGTGGTACATGGGGCATATACCAGGTGTACTATGGTGTACTGGCAGTGTACACAGCACCCACATCCCTCAGTGGTTATTGTATGCACTGGAACCCATGACAACACTCTGACATACCAACTATCACACATTGCCCATGACTGCAATACAATCCATTGTATATCACAACAGTGGTACTACAGGGATATGCATCTAATGCACATGCCACAGGCATAGTAGTGTGTTGCACTGCCATGCCTCACCTATGGGGGGGAGACACTATATGTACTACTGTGTGGCAATGTGTAGTGTAATAGGAGTATGTGGCCTCAGAATGGTGTACCCTACAGATATACAGGGATGCACACATACACACACTTGCCAGACTTCATGAGTTTCACATGGCTATCAACCCATTTGTACAACACTGTTGTGCTGGTAATGCATGGCTCATGTAGCCGTTAGGGTGAGGAGTGTAACACGGTACATGTCATGTCCAACACAGCAGCAGCAAAATCTGCCTATGGCAATGGGTGTTGAGGTGGTTGTGAAGGCCATCACGGAGTTCCGACCTACAGGTGTACTAACACACAGACACTGCTATCCTCCGTAATGCACACATACACATGTGTCAGTACTGTGGTGCATTGCTGTGGGTGGTCATAGCTGTGTCCATGGCTATTGTCCATGGGGAGATGGGTTGTGTAGGGGTTGTATGTACATTGGTATCATGCTACCTGCCATGTACCAGCAGGCAATCTATCAACAGACACCACTTTGGTAACCGTCAGGGTGAGAGTGACATGCATCAGCCAATCCTCGGGGTGCCTTCTGCACATGGCCACTAAGGTGATCTAGTTGAAATGTATGCAACATGTATTACAACACATGCTTAGTGCCTGTGTTGGAGACCTGTACCCAAGTGTGTTCTGTTGACTGTGGTAGTGTAATGTAGGTACCTGTGCCAGTTGGTCCATACAAGTTGTTATCTCCTATATGTGCTAGTTAGTACACAGCTGGGCAGACATGTCAGTGTCAATCAAGCATAGGTTGTCTGTACGTATCCCAGTTGGATATCTGCCATCTACACATCTGTAGAGCGACTCTCAGATATCAGCTTGGCAAGTAGCTATGCAGTAAGATGAATGTGTAGTCAGATGGATGTTTGACAACAATATATATGCCAGTACTAAATGTTGTACGCCCTCACTAACATGTTCTGTACAGACAGTGCTCTACAGTGGCATTCCACATGTCTGATCGTTGTCCATTAGGGGATATACACGGTGACACAGCCCACACATCAGGAACATGACACTGAGGCCTCAGAGTCCAGCTATGCCTGCAGGTGTGTCTGATGTCAGTAGTACTTTTAGCACTCTACCCTTGCCTGGGACAGCACTGTCAAAAGTAGTACCACCATGTTACACTAAATGCCAGTGTGCTGTGCAGGTCTCATACACTTGTGTGTCCCAGACATGACACTCACACCCCTTGCTACTGTAATGACAGCACACAGATGCATGTATTGTACATGGCATTACACACACTTATTTTAGATGTCAATACCCTAGGTTTGACATGGCCTTGTATGTTAAGCAGAGATTTTCTCTGAGTATACGATATGCCACAGAGTATAGCTGGAGGTTTATGAGATGGTCAGTATAGGGTATGTGCTTTAGGCCTGTGGTACTTTTAATGATGTATTTCTGCGGCCTTTGCAGCTGTTGCAGATGTCATGTAAGGTACATACCAAATGGGGCGTTGTACCCTATAATGTGTGTAATGAGGGATGAGTACATTGGGACAACTACCTCTGTTTTCCTGGATGAAAAGCCATTAGTGATGAGGTGTAACACATAGAAGGATCACCTCACTGTTGTGGCAATGTGGTTACTGAATGTGACACCACTATCCACCTTTGTCCCTAAGTCTGTCATCACACCTTTGGTGTTTAGTGTACTGCCACCTATGTGGTAATGCATGGGTACATGGTATTTCCCAAAGGGGATAACCACACATTTCTGGCCATTAAATTTGAGGCCATGGCTATGGCACCAAGCATCTGTTTCGGTAATGCCCTTTAGTAGAATACTCACATCATTTGGGGATTCAACAGTGGCTCCCGGTTTGCAGTCACCTGCGAACCTTGTTAGACAGGGTTCCATAGTGTTTGAAAAGTCTCTGTAGTCACTTGTGAATTTGGTATAACAAAACTGGCAGTTTCAGTCTTGCAACTTTGTTTTGTACCTTTTTGGAGAATTTATGGCACTGCTCACCTTCCTGCACTGCACGTCTGAGAAACTGTATTGCTACAAACTGTAGAAAACTGAAGTACTTCACATAAACGTTAGTTACTGTGCTTTTACAGGAGTGACCTTATACAAGGCATTACCACTCCCCTGTGTTCAGATACAGGCTAGGAACATTGGGATCACCATTGAAAATTTTATTTTATGTATGTGCTGCTTCTATGCTGTGCTGGAATTTGCTGGATTGGACTTAAAGTCTTCTTAAGACACAAAGTCTTGCTGGCTGTTTACTGCTGAATCAGAGACACAGCATTTTGCATGACTGCAACTGTTGTCTGTTTAAAGCACTAAGCCTTCCAAATTGCATACTGATAAAGAAATATATTTTGCAGCTACTATTTTACTATAAGCATAGTTACAAATACATAACTTAATTTTATAAAATACACCCTGGGGATCACTTCTGTGTGTCTGCTCATCAGTGGCACAGGAAAATAACTTGCTTGGGTGGCGTAAGCCAGGGAACCTTGTTGGCTAGGCTTGCGTAGGCCCTTGGGCCAATAGCCTAGTACCTACCTATGAACCTAAATGACACATACTCTTCCGTCACTTTGTAGCATATATTTACAAAGGTTTTCTTCATTACAGATATGAATGATGATGACTTTCCATTTTTCAGTTACCTCGAAACCTAAGTTTCTACATAATACCTCTCACATAGCTGAATTAATACAGTTCTTATATACAGTTCTAGTCACGCACATAGATTTTGTCTTTTCCTCTTGGTATCTTTTTTGGCCTTCTGTGGGAAATCACGTAATGTCCGTTTTTAGACTTTCCTATTGTCCTTTTGTGATTTACTTGTAAGCACTTCTGCTGATGTGAGAATGCAAGCAATCAGAAGCCTGAAAGGAAACATATGTTCTGCTGCTGATATTTGAAAAAAAAACATGTTTTTGAGGCACATTTTGCTGAGTTTATAAAAAAAGCATGTCTGTTAATGGTTATCTGTAAACTGTTCTGCAAACATGAGAAAAGCATGTAATACTTGCTTTCCAAAATTGCTTTTGTAGGCTTTTTTCTGACGCTGTGAAGAAGAGAAGCCTGTCTGTTATACATATAGTATGAATGCCCATTTTACATTGCTAAATTCTATACATATATTCAAGGAATTTTTGTATTCTATGCTTTATCTTTCAGCATATTTACAACAGAATTACTCTAACACCTACATTTATGAAAAAAAATATACCAAGGGGACAATATATAAGGACTGTGAGGATGACCACCAATAATGAAGTTTTTGCTCAAGAAATGGATTTTATTACCTCCTATTTGTTGAAAGAGGCTATAAAAAGACAACTTTGCTTTATACCATAGAACTGATTACATCTAAGAGGAACACTATGCTTCTACCAATTTTGAAGCATTCCTTTATATCTCTCAAAGAAAGGATTCCCTCTGATATTTTACTAAATAGGAACAATGTTTGTAATTTATACATCACAGTAAACAGTTTAGCAATTAGGACTGTTATTAGTGATACATGGAGTATTTTAGAAGGAAATACACAATTATTCAATGTTGTAGGAAGTTATCCTAATTTTGTGTATAAGAATGTTTCAATTTTAAAACTTTATTACAAAATGATACAACTAAAGATATTCCCCCAATAGCGTTTCGCTTAAGAACAAAGGAATGTATAAATGTGGGAGGTGCAATACATGTCGATATATATTAGAGGGACCCTATATTAGCCTAGAACATCTACATTATACTATTACAGCACCAGGAGTATTTAATTGTAATTCCAAAGGACTAGTATACATTTCTGTTTGCTCAGGGTGTAATGCTTACTATGTAGGGATGACTAGTAGATGTCTGAAGGAGAGAATCAGAGAACATATTTAAGCTATGGAAAAAGGAGATGAAAACAATGCCATCTGTAAACATAGCAAACATTGTAAACGATATAAAAATGTAGTTTTTTTCTGTTTTAGAATCAGTATTTAGAGATTTGCGGGGGGGGGGTAATCATAAGAATAAAACTGAGCAACAAGAAACCTTGTGGCAGTTAGTTAGGAGTAATAAACATCAAATGTTTTCTTAAAAACAAAAGGTGGAGAATTACATGAGTATAATAGAATATGAGTCTAATAGGTTATTGACTTATTTTTGTTATCTGATGGTGTTTTTACATCTTTATGTCCGTGTGTTTTTAAAAACTTAGATCAATCAAGGTTTTTAATTGATGTTTAAACATGTGACAGTTTTAAATGTTTTCATTGATTTATACATGTTTTATAAAACAATTGTGTGCTTGTCATAGTGTTATTCTGAAGAAGTCTGGTGATATTTGATGAAAGTGAAGAATAAATTTGTGATACACTAAAGGTTTTCTCTCTAGCACTTTTGTTTTACTTGCCATTAACAGTGTTTTTTTTTTTTTTTGGTTTTGTCGCCACTACTGAATGGAGTTGTTTTGTGTTTATTGTCTATACTAGCTTGTATTGTAACCATTGTTTCCTGTGCATTCTTTATGTCAAGTTATGAATTTCAGTATGTAAATGTATAACTGTCTACTGGCTATGTGACATGGGCCTTATCTCACAACCTCTTAGCACAAGAAATTTAGATAAAGCCAACAATAAAGGTGGGACAAAGGCATAAAAATCAAAGACAGATATTCATTTTAATTTACAAAGTTGCTAGAATAACAGATTTTGCATTTGCATGCATTTTCTAAAGGATATGAAGTCTAAAACTCAATTGTCTATCATTATTTAGTCACTGCAGTCTTTAATGATTTGCTGTAAAACCAGATTTTATGAGGAACATACCAAAAATATGAAGAAAAAATCTGGACAGTCTATGAAAATCTAGACTGTTGAGAGCTATGCCCGAGTTGTTGTTAAAAGAGCTCTGTAGACAAACCAATCTGTCTGGTGATCAAACTGCAATCAATCAACTAATCAATGAATATCTGGAATAATTTTACAGATTTTTTGAGAAGACATAGGTTTTCTTATTTCATTCCTTTGCCTTACCACTTAGTCATTTGAGTCATAGGGGGAGTAATCAACTGTGTTAAATGGTAGGAATTGGAGACTTTTTAATGTTTGTGCAATATCCTCTTCTCTTGTCAATGAAACCTCTGATTTTTTCTGAGATTTATATGCTTCTTAACATTTAAGTTTTAATTCCACTAAAAAAGTTTCCAAAGATTTCACCCAATGTGTTGGAATTAAAACCTCTCTATGTAGTATTTCAGTTCTCTTTAAAATGTCAGACTTCTCAGCAAATCAAATACTTGGTGTGAAAGTCAGCACTTAAAAATTTGATTTATTTTATTTTATTATTTATTTCCAGTTTTGATTACTGGGCAAGTCCACTGGGTCCAGAAGACCCATTTTCAGTGGAGGGCCGGGGAGAAAAGCTCCAGGATAAAGAAATGCAAAAAAGAAAGAATATACAAAAACAAGCAAACACAAATATAGTGGTAATATACAAGAAACATTGTATAGTAATAGGTTACAATTATGTACATTCAGTGTCATGCATATTCAGCAGGAATCAAATTGTATAGGTTACAACTTATATACATTCAGTGTTAGGCATATTCAGCAGGAATCAATGTGAATTGTTATTAATGAATTTTACAATAAGTTTTCATTTGAGCAAGCCACTTGTGTTGTGGTCGGGGAAACACCTTAACATACATGCATATTAGTAATAGTGATAAGACTTTACTTGTGCTCATGTAAAATAAGAAGCTATTTACAATATTTACAAAGTTGAACTAGGGTGCTGATTACTTAAAATAATGACAAAAATAATGTAAAATGCTGCATTTTATACAGTAACACATGTACTATAAAATAAAATATTAAACTTTTCCTATAACTTATGAATGGATGTCATCTAAAAAAAATCAAGATTAACATAAAATCTCTCTGATGAAGTAGAGTCCAGAAAATTAACATACATCAACAAACAACCAGAACAGAATGATGTGTGCAAGTAGCATCTCATCTATTTTTAAACGCAAAGCAAATATCTGAGTTGGCAGATTTAAAAAAATCCATACAGAGCACTCTCTGTCAGGATTACTGGGTGAGAAAATAAGCTAAGAATACTTGATGTAGAGAATACTATATTGTAATAGAGAAAAAAAACAGGAAGTGAAATCTTTAGAAGAGGATAGGAGTAAATTACATAGAAAATAATAGGAAACTGTGGGAACAATACAAGCAGAAAAATGTTTTGGAGGAGGAACAAGGTTTAAGAGAAGGCAGGAACTGAAAAGTTTATGCAATGTTGGTTTGATTACAGTGTACAGAACATACGTGATGTACAATGTTTGAAAAATGAACTTGTTAATATGGTTTAATTACTTTTACATAAATGTAAGTTTCCTTATGTCACAAGTGATAATCCTATAAAGGTGTCTACAAAAAAAGGCAAAGCAAATGTCAGTTGCTGAAACACATGAGAAATGATGAAAGCTCTATATTACAGAAGTGTTAAACCAGTAAATGATCTTTTGTATTTGTTAACTGGGTTAGCCCAATATGCTAAAATACCTCTTTTAAGTGCAACCAACATGTACTGTCTGGTTATGTGTATTGCTACAGTTTACAAAATATGGAACTGACGCAGTGAAAGACACAGGACTTCAAGACAAAGCTTACTAACAGTTCAAAGTCCTTACCCCTGAACTAAGTTGCCAGACAGCCCTTTCGGTCATACTGTAATACAGCCTAGGACTAACTTCAGAAAGTTAGGAAAACATATAGGTTTTAACTGGCTGCAACATCTCTCCTCAAAGACTGGTACAGATCTTCATGTTAAAAATCATTACTATATGGAGAAGATCTGTGAGAGGAGGGAGGCAAGAAGAATGGAGAATTCAGTGTATGGCAATATACAATCAATTAAATATTTCTAATGGGAGTGAGCAAGAAAGGAGCATTAAAGAAGCAATGACATTTTATATAGGCAATATCTCACATGTAACAGTGACACATGAGAAACCATAATAGGCATGAACTAACAAAAAGCTGTAACTGCAAAAGCAAACAAAAACTGTTGTTGAAATGAAAAACAGCACAAGTAAATAAAAATAGATAACAACAACCTGATGTAACAATGGGTCTGGTTATGCAAGCCATTACTCAGAAAGTACTTCGATGGGGTGAAATGGATCACTGTCAGTGTAGCTTGCCATAGCAAGTGTCACATATGGAAGAGAACACTTAATCCTCTCCGAATACACTGCTTATACTTGGGTCCAGCAAGACAAATGAATAAGAAACATGAATGAAAGAAAAAAAGAAACAGCAAAATAATAAATGGGTATAAAATTCCCACATTCAACATGGATGAAAACCACTCAGTACTTCAAATTCAAAACAACGTAGGCAGTCCTTTAGAATTAAATTCAGTGGGTTTGTTTGGTTATAATTTTGCAGTCTTATACGTAGTGAATTTTGTAAATATTTATGCTCAGTAGTGCTGGTCAGGTGGCCTGGAGGGATAAAGCCCTGATTACACCCAGGTGACCTGGCCTCAGTTAGTGACTTGGGCATCTGACAAAGCAGGAGGAAGAGATTGGTATTACCATTCTTGGTGGGTAGATAGTTGTTTGGGCATCTCCTGTGACAATCCATGGTGGACACTGGGGATGTCACACTAAAAGGTATGAGACAAAGGAGGAGGGAGTATAACAGCAAGGCTGAGCTGCTACAAAAGTGGAGAAATACACTGCATGCCCACATTGCTTACCTGCCCCTCAGTTATACCACAAGAAACCAAAGGGCAGGGGGAAGCAACAGGGGTAGGTCATAAAAGTAGAATCTCCCCTGGTGAATGTGAACAGGTAGACCCCAGAATGCCCTCAATTCCACTTTGACCCCAGCCTATTGGAAATGGTCTGGGGGGGGGGGGTTAAAGAGGTGGCTGGCAGACCTGGCGATGGAAGTGGTGCACCAAGTAGGGTGACACAGGATGATGTAGGAGGGAGAAAAATCCTCAAAAACAATATATGCTCAGTGCTTTAATCCTGTATCATAAAGCCCACCATCAGATACTCTACTTTGTCTTAAGAGGATGTCCTTTCTTATTATGGCTTCATGCTAAATAGGGAAAGTCACGGGAACCACAAGTGCCTGTAAGGCAACAGAACAGCATGTCCAAGCAGCTGAGAAAGGGAGGGGAAAATCCTCAATTTACTTTACTTTGTTGACCAGGTGAGTCCCAATAGGCCAATGGCCTCTTATCAGGGGAAACCCTAGATGGTATTCATACAAAGGGAAATCTGGTCACGGCACTGGAAAACCTCCCCTATTCTTTTTGATAAGTGTCAAGGGATCTTTTTTGGTTCATGTTTTATAAAGGTATACACCGCACGTTAGTGTTGTTAGAGTAATAGTTTATATGTTGACTTCATTTTAGAGACATGGGTATAATTTTATATGTTTTTCATATATATGTATATATATATATATATATATATATATATATATATATATATTTTATGTATAGATTTATTTTCAAGTATATATATATATATAGTTTGTTCACAGTCAGCTATATGACTTGTTTTTATGCAATGTTATTGATTTTGAGTTGTATAAATATTTTTAGTTGAAAATCCAGTTATTCCTAGTTTCAGAAGTCTTCTTAAAGTACAAAAAAACTTCCTCCAATGAGACTGATAGTCTCAAGCCAAGGTTGGCTGACTGAGACTGTTTCCATATTTTTGGAGAAAACTCTTAGAAAAATAGTGGATAATACAGCCTCCACTTTAAGGGACACTAAGCAGTTTCTAGAGAGTATGACAGATTACACCTACAGCAGTACTGATGTTTTAGTGACTTTGGATGTCAATTCTTTATTTACTTCGATCCCCAATGATATAGGAATAGAATATATGAGACTATTCTTGACAGAAAAGGAGATACCCCGAGAATTAATCATTAGATGTGCCATGCTAATGGAGATAGTACTCGAGAACAATGTCTTTGTGTATAATGTTCAGTATCATCTACAACAGAAAGGAGTGGTCATGGGCACACCATGTGCCAACTCCTATGCCAATTTAGTCATGGCATATTGGGAGTACACATACTGCTACGGAATGAACAATATAATAAACACGTATGTTATTATAGATGTTTTGTGGATGATATTTTCTTGGTATGGAGAGGTAATGTAGAGTTACTCCAGGAGTTCACAGAATATATGAATGGGACTACCCAGTTCCTCTTTGTAACAGCCAAATGGTCACATATTGAGATGGAATTCCTAGATGTACTCATAAAGAAAGGTGAGAATGGTACCGAAACAGAAAAGTAAAGGAAAACTTGTAGAAAAAATACTTTATTACACCGTACAAGTATGCATCCACCACATATCCATAGAAACATAGTACAAAGTCAAGCTTTAAGGGTATCTAGGTTAACTAATAATGCGGATGTTTTTCAAGAAACCTTGAATACTCTCAGAAATTATTTTCATAATAGAGGCTATCATCTGAGAGAGATTAATCATACACTTGAGGCTGGAATAATTGACAGAGATAATGCAGGTAGACCTTATATTTTGGGGAGAGAAGCCACTGATGATTCAAATGGCAGAAGAGACTTGACATCCACAGTTAATAGAGTGATGTTAACATATACTAACAACAACATGATTAGGAATATATTCTATAGGAACTGGAACATACTGACAGTAAAATCAAAAATATAGTAGGTGAATGTCCCAGGTTTTCTTATAGGAACATAAAATCCTTGAAGCGTTTGCTGTGTTATGAGAAACCGAAAGACACTAGGGTTAGCTCTATGAGGTCAGGTACCCATCCTTGTAGAAGCTGTAATCAATTTTGTTACATGTCTGATCTGAATGTATTTACTCATCCAGATTCTGGACTTGAGTATGTATTTAAGTTATATGCAGACTGCAAAACAAGGGATTTAATATACTTTGCAGACTGTGAAAAGTGTGATTCGTTCTATGTAGGTAAGACCAACAGAACCCTACGTGAGTGTGTTAGAGAACATATTTATGCAATGAGTAGGGAGGATGGTAGCACTGCTTTAGCCAGGCATATCATAACCCACGATACCTCACATAAGTTCAAGTTTAGTGTGTTAGAGCTTATATATAAAACACCACATAATGCTACCACTCCACTGAATCAAACACATAAACACACAAAGACATACTTGAAGGCTCTGAGTAAAAATTTACCTAAACAGCAGAGGCCTCCAAAGCAGACACCCAAACAACTGCTACCTCAAGACACCCCACAAGCAACACATAAACCACAAAAGCAGTGTGTAAAGCAGTCACAGCCCTTAAGGCCAAATACAACACCAAACATACTTGTCATAGGTGACTCCATAGTCAGACACACTGACGTCCCACTCACCAGGCTGAACAAGGAGAGGGTCACAGTAAGCTGCCTATCTAGAATCCGCCACATAACAAAAGCACTCGGGTCACTCCACGGCAAGTACAAATATGACACAGTCATTGTCCATGCTGGTGTGAACGACCTGAGGCTCCCTGGACTACATGAAAAGAGACATAGAGGAGCTCTCTGATTATGTAGCCCAGGCAGGTATGACCCTAACCCTGAGCAGTATCCTTCCTTCACCAAGAATGATGCCACAATATAGAAACAAGATGATCAGCTTTAACAATTGGCTTAATGTCTGGTGTCATTCAAAGGGGATCCAGTGTCTGTCTGCCTGGGATGACATGTTTGACAAGCCACGCTGGCTTGCACCTGTCACCCCTGGGATTCCGGATATTGGCTAAGGCTCTTGCCACCCCATAGTGCCTTTTTAGGCAAGGCTCAAATTCTAAACCTACCACCCTAGAAAACAAAAATGGGAAGAAACTGAGGGTAATGCTGCTCAATGCCAGAAGTCTAAATCTCAAAATGCGAGGCCCTTCTCAGTATGGAGAACATCGATGTCTGTGCTGTAACTGAAACCTGGTTCAAGGCTCCTGAGAGCACCCGGCACTATTAGGTTTTACCTCATATCATGCCCGGCCCCAAAACCCGGACCACACCACAAAAGGAGGGGTGTATCCATATTCATAAAGGATACCCACACCTCCAGGTTGGAAACCATCCAGGTACAACTAACCATAGGCAAAACTGCTCTACAAATTGTAGCATGCTACAGGCCACCCTCTCAAACTCAGGAACCCCACACAGCCTTCCTGAAGACACTGGAGGGTATAAATGTATCTCCAAACACCATCATATTGGGTGACTTCAACTAATATAGACTGGGAACATTACTCAAGCCCTAACTTTCTAGCCGTTCCTGGAGTTCATAAATTCAAATGCCATGGAACAGCTAGTCACTGTTCCCACGAGAGGAGAAAATATACTAGATCTCATTGTCACAAACATGGGGACAAAATGCTCCACACGGAAGTATATCCCTCATTGGTGAGATCTGATCATAAACTAATCTCACTGGAAATCCACATCCCATCCCCACCCCAAACAAAAAAGACCATAGTGAAGAAATTCTCTAAAGCAAACTTCACACTACTCAAGACTGGTGTGGTATCCTTCAAGGCCCCTGAGCCAGTGGAAACCACAACCCAAGCTGCGGAAGCCCTTACAAATGCCTTCTATGAACACCTCCAGGACTGCATGGATCAGGCAATCCCAAATAAAACCAAGACTCTTTCCACAAAGGGCAAACGTCCAGTCTGGTGGACCCCAGCCATTAACAAACTTTACAATTAGAGGAGAAAGCTATTACATGATAGAACAAAATCCATAAAAGAAGTCACCCCTGATCATTATTAGTAAAAAAATACGAGCACTCATAAAATCAACTAAGGCCAATTTTGAGAGAAAAATTGCCATGGATTCAAAGGACAATCATAAGGCCTTTTCAGCTATGTTAGGGACCTGGGTGGAAACTCCCAGATATGCTCAGAATTAGTCCAAAATGATACAAAAATCACTGAACCCACAGACATTGCCAACATACTGGCAGACAGGTTCAGTGCAAACTTCACCCCCTCGCCCCTAAAGGAGAGATAACTATCCCAGCCGAGTGTAGCCTCCCGGACATCTCAAATGCGCAGGTGAAAGCTGCTCTCTCTAAAGCTAAAAACACAGCATCAATGGGACCGGATGGTGTCCCCGGCTGTGTGCTACACGAGCTAAATGAGGAATTAAACCCGCACATAAGGCAGCTGTTTAATCTCAGCCTTACCACAGGATACGTGCCCAAGGAGTGGCATACGGCAACTGTGGTCCCACTCCACAAAGGCGGCGCCTCTACAGACCCTGGTAATTAAACAAGTCTAGTCTGCAAAGCTATGGAGAGGATCATAATGGAGCTCATAAACAAAGATATAGGGACTTGCAGACATTGGACCCGACCCAGTTTGGCTTTGTCAAGGGAAGATCATGCCTTTTGAACTTGGTCGACTTCTTGAAACAGTCACCAAGGCCATTGATGAGGGAAAGGCAGTCCATACAGCCTACCTTGACCTTGCAAAGGCTTTCGACACAATACCCCACTGGTATTGTAGAAAAACTTACCAGCTTAAATGTAAACCCATATGTCACAAGATGGGTTGCAAACTGGCTTAAGGACAGAACCCACAGGGTTAGAGTTGCTGGAGCTATGTCAGACTCCAAGCGGTCACAAGTGGTGTCCCACAGGTCCTTGGCCCCTATTGTTTGGCATCTACTTCTCAGAAGTACAGGCCAACATGGGAGGACTTTGGCTGACAAAGTTTGCAGGCGACTGCAAACTGGGCGCCATAGTGGAAAGTGCATCGGACACGGATATCCTTCAGAAGGGACTCACGGAAACAGATAGCTGGTGCCAGAGCCATGGCCTGAAGTTAAACGCCAAAAATGTATAGTCATACGGAAAAACAAGGTAACCCCAAGCTACCATATAGGTGGCAATCCACTAAGCACAGAAGAGGTTATCAGGGACCTGGGGACCCAGGTTGACAGTGGCCTTTCTTTTGACACTCACGTTGCTAAAGTGGTTAGAAAGGCCTTCTACATTGCCCACCTGATCATGAAGGGATTCACATCCAGATCTAGTGAGGTCATTGTTCCCCTGTACTCTTCACTTATCAGACCAATGATCGAGTACAATGCCCCATTCGGGATGTATCTCACCCGACATCTGCAGCAATTGGAGAGACCCCAAAAGTTCCTCACCAAAAGGATAAAGGGACTCCAAAATCTCATATGCTGCCAGATTGAAGAAACTCCAGCTCTATTCAGTCGCATACCGTCTGCTCAGAGGTGACATGTGCCTGACATACAAGGCCATGTCCAACCCGAATTAATGGACATGCTCCACCTCAAAAATCCAAATCCAAGCGACTTAAACCTTACGAATATAAATAGGACGTGCTGGAGGGATAGATTTATCACTCAGAGACTCCCTATGCTGTGGAATAGAATCCCGGTCCATGTGAGGCAGAGCACCTCGCTGACTCTGTTCAAGAGAAATCTAGACCTGTGGATGGGAGATCGTAGGTTTACCCCGGGAATCATCTCTGTGTCACTGCTGGACAGAGGCACAACAAACTAATGGGCACAGTATTTTTCATATAAGGGTGGCGAAAATTTGGGCTAGGCTTATAAATGCCTTAGGGCAGATAGCCTAGTATAAACCTATGAACCTATGAACCACCACTTGGGAATCTGAAAAATCACACAGAGAAACAGAAAGCCATATGGATAATGAGGTTACAAGCAAATAGGGCACATGGACTTAATGACAGAGTCTCATTAAAACCCTTTCTCTTAGATAGACTCTATACCTGTTAATACGACAAGATGAATTCAACACAATATATTCCAGGTTATGTGTTTCTTTTAGCTATAATGTTTATATATATATATATATATATATATATATATATATATATATATATATATATGTACATATATTTTTTATAAACCCATATATATACATTTTTAATAAGAAATATGTATTTGGTTCATGTTTTATAAAGGTATACACCACACGTTAGTGTTGTTAGAGTAATAGTTTATATGTTGACTTCATTTTAGAGACATAGGTATATTTTTATATTTTTCATATATATATTTATATGTATAGATTTATTTTCATACATATATAAATATATATACATTTTTAGGTGTAGATAGTTCTATTAAATATTAGATATTTTTAGTAACTCGTTATATTGTATTCATATATGCAAAGTTTTATAAATGTATAAATGTTTCATAGATTCCCATATATTACTCATAGGTGATGAGAGAGAAGGAGAATACATTTTTTATGTGTTTTTACCTTTAAATAAGTGAGTTTGAGACAACTGCTTGCTTTTTATTGGTTGAGTGTTTTTACATTGTTTGAGACCTGCTATAAAATGGGGTAGTTATTTATCAATGGTCATAAAGTCTGATGAAGCGTTGTGATCAACGCGAAAGTGCTTACTGACCAGGTCTTTTTGATTTCATCTTTTTTGGAATAAAAGTCAACTTTTATGCTCGTGGTGTACCTTAGGGTTTTGTTTTCTTCAAGGGATCTTTTACTTCCACCTGTGCTACCATTAACTCATGTCCAAAGGACACCACACTCAGGAGTGCAACACCCCCTTATTCTGCACTGCAACTATCAGAAATGGAAAACAAATTCAACTGTCTTGTGTGGGAATATAACCTACAGCTTTCCCCACCAAAAGCAAATGTGCAACCTGTTAAGCTACTGAGACTGCAATGACAACCATGGCTTACAGCATCTGCTTTCCTCTGCTATACCTCTGCTATGAAATGGATTTAATCATTTTTGCTGAAAAACTGATATTTCACTTTCAGCATCACTATAAGCATGACTGTTCAATGAAACTTCTGACCAAAAGAAGTTACGGCTATCCATATTTACCTATATTACTCAAAGTAACTGGGCAACAAATGGAAAAAATGAGCTACATTTTCAGAAGAAATCAGACATAGATTTAGTACGATAGTCAATGCAGTGCTTATTTTAAATAGTGTAATAAACCACACAGCATTTACTTAAATGTCAACATAAAAATACAAGAAAGTTTGGCATCTTGATAACATCACCTACTGCTGAATGTAAGCACACAATGAAATGATGCTGCAAAGTAATAACGCAAAAACGGAAAGCAAACAAAAGAAAAAAACGTAAAAATTTGCCTACAGCATCACCGCCTGGTACCAGTGATAACAGAATTACCCTTACCAGGAAATTTTAAGTGTGGTTCAAGTGACTAATGTGAACAGCTAAGCAAGCTGCATGCTCTTGGCTGACATCAAAATACCACAAAGCTGTGGACTGATTCTTGTACCAGGCACTCAAGTTAAAAAGCCAGCATTAACACTGCTGTGTGTCAAGAAGATGGTGAGGAGGAATATTCCCAAGGTACTATCCTTCATACCAGATATTAAAGATTACCACCTCCCTACTCTACAGTTTAGGGAGATGTTAAATGTCACAAAATACTAGTTTAATGAAGCAAAGAGAGAATTTTCCATGTCCCCAGCCAAACTTTCCTTACTTGTTGTCAGCAGCAGTTTTGCAGTAAAAGAAAGTTGACTAGTGGATCACTGTGTTAACCTGTTACCAATCAAAAATAAATTACTCTGTGTGTAAAAAAATGTAGTTCACTGTTTATGATACTTCTGCAGTATTAAAGCTGCAACATTACACAAACACACATACTCACACACACACACACCATATATATATATATATATATATATATATATATATATATATATATATATATATATATATATATATATATCTATGGAAAAAGATATGCATATATAAAGCGTTCTCTTACTCTATGTTATTAAGTCCAAGAGCATGGGGAAAGGGAATAAAACTGACTTTAAAAACGGTTAAGTTGTGATTGCTTAATTTTAGAAGTGTGTGTCTGTCTGTGTGCTTTCCCACCATATTCTTAAACCTAGCTACAAAGCATCTATGCTAGATGTACTCACGGTTACAGCTCTTGGACCTGATGTGCTCTGTCAATTCTTCCTTTGGGATGGCTTCACTACAACGTGGACATTTTCCAAAACCTTCCTTTTTATCGCATTCTGTTAACAAGTGCTCTGTAAGGCTGGCTATTTCAACAACCTACATCAGAAACTACAATTAGCAATGGACATGAATGAAAAACACATGCTTCATAGATGAAAACAAGGGTTACAAGATGAAATTCCAGCACCCAAATAACATAAAGTACAGTTGTGTAAAATCTTACCATAATGGTAGATGTACTTTCTCACTGTTACAATATTCATCAGAACAGGGATCCCCTGCCAAGGGCGGCCCAAATTCCGGTCAGTATACCAAAGGCTTTAGATTGTTTTCAGGTATGCCATACATCACATGTATGCTCCTCATGTAGCATAGGGCATTAAGGTGACATCTGGGCAAACCATCCTCAGAACTTCTTTGCTGCCAGTCCAAACACCATCTTCTGATCGTCAGACTGAACGGTCGTTCCATTGCTGGTTCTCAGGATAAAATAGCCAGACAGTCTCCAAATCTCTCTGGCTCCTAACCACACATGCTCAAGCCCAGGCTGCTGTTTTCTCCCTTGGGGGGTTTCAAACTACAGCAGCCCCCAGGAAAGGATAAATTATATTTTATTTTATTTATTTAACATTTGTTTATTGGGAAAGTCTGACTTGGAACAAAGCCCATTTTCAGCGAAGGCCCAGGGAAAAATGCTCCAAATGCATGTCTTTGTAACGTGGGAGGACACTGGAGCACCTAGAAGAAACCCACATGGACACAGGGAAGACATGCAGACTCTGCACAGAAGGCACCCCAGCCGAGAACTGAACTGGAGAACCTCTTGCTGTGAGGCGACAATGCAACTGCTGCACCACTGCGCCATCTAGTATTTTAATTATTTATAGGAAGGTGTGTACTTGCCCTGAAACCCAACACATATTAATGCTGTGGATTCAGTTGAACTATTCAGGCATTGCTAAATATTACTCATTTAAAATATGTATCAGTGTATCTCAAAAACACCAATACCATCATTAAAACAAAGCCCTGAAAACGTAATTTAGTAGTCAGCCCACAAATCATCTTTTTATTAGAGTCATACATTCTCTTCCCATACCTCTGACAACCTTAAAATAAGGCAGAAAATAAATTATTAAAAAGTATCAGCTACAGTGCAACAGTACATCTGGCAAACAAATCTCACAGCTTTGACAAGTTCCAATATTTTGCATCAAATGCACATCAGTTTCATCTTCTGCATAGACAAGTGATGTAGGAGGATTCAAGAAAATACCAAGAGTTCATCTCCATGTATACATTGCAGTACCTTTCCCTGATTCAGCAACCACCCTGCAGGATCCTCTACCATGATGTACAGCACCACAAAGGGCCAGTCCCATGGCCATGCTGAATGCTAATGAGGTATTCCAGGGGGAGAGACAAACGTTAATTAGCTATGTGCTCTATCTCTCTCTCTCTCTCTCTAGGACCCCCTCTAGGAAGGTGTCTACATGGCCGAGTGATTCAAGAAATCACTCTGTCATGTAGATCAGTAAGGTCATCTCCACCATGTCGAAGTGCTGAAAATGGCCAATAGAACATGTTCAACTATGTACCACAATCATGATACAGAGACTGGGGGAGGGGATGCACTACACCATGAGGGATTACTCAACCCAGCACTGCCATACAGGCACCAGGTCTATGTTCACCAATGAAATGAAACATTCATCAAATGGCTACTCATCAAACACTAAGCATCAAA
>NC_056729.1:1488927619-1489077619 GCF_019279795.1 Protopterus annectens | reverse complement strand
TGTGATTAAATGGACATCAGCTGACTTCACATACAAAGTTATACACGCAACTACACAGTCATGTCACTGCATTGTCTACATTTGTGGGGGTATTGAGAATAAATACAGTGACCCAATCCTTTCCCCTGAAGAAATCTATATAAATTTTAACACTGATGCAAAGATAAATTGATACATGTGTTCCTGACAGTACTTTCATAACCTAACACAGACATTAATTTCAGCCATTTGCGTGCACATCTATCACAGTCAGAAATGTCCATTCTCACACGGTACACAAACTATGACTGTAAAGCAGTCATATAAAGTGTGCACAAACAAAAAAACAGGGTAAGTATTCTTTCATACACATATTCCATTCACACAATACACATGGGCACACACACACACACACACACACACACACACACACACACATGCACACATGCACACAAGCACACACGCACACACCTAAAATACCTCCAATAGAACTTTTAAGTGTGTGTTCTTAAAAGTGCTAAGCATCTTATGGTTCCTGTGACTGCTTGCCTATATTGTTCCTAGGTTGGATTAGTGTCAGTAATGTTTCCATTCAGTGCCCATATGCAGCATTTGCTCACAGTAAAGGAATGCATCCTACATTCAGAATTTGTTTATTCTGTCTTCATTATACTGAAAGTAAAGATGTGAATTTTATTTTACCAGTTTCTTTCAGTCACTAGAGTTAAGGTATCTACTATAACACCACAAGTGTTTAGTAACCATGAAAGTATGCCATAATTAAATACTGCAGAGCTGTTTAATGATTTAATATGTCTCTATGTACCAGTCTCAGAGCTATAATTCATAACCTGAAATAAGTATGCAATCTCAGTGACTGACTAGTACCAGTGTGACAGAAGTACTTAATATGCAAACAGCTCTGTCAGTGTGATAATGCAATAGCAATTCCAAAATATTTCTTTTTTTTTCAAAAATGCCTTTACTTGTGACGTAGGCAAAGTTAAATGTATACAAAAGTAATCAAACCATACTAGCAAGTTCACATTTATAAACATTGTACATCACATATATTGCTCTACACAATACAGTCAAATCCAACATTACATAAACTGTTCAATTCCTCCCTTCTCTTAAATCTCATTCCTTCTCCAAAACATTTTTTTGCATATATGGTTCCCACCGTTTCCATTTTTTTCAATGTCATTTACTCCTACCCTTTTCTAAAGATTCTACTTCCTATTATTTTATCTCTGTTACAATATTTACTACTTTAAGTATGGCTGTTTTAGATTTTGATTTCCATTTTCCAGTAACTGCTTTTCTGGTAGCCACCAGACTTAAACATAACAAGGCCTTAGTGTGTCTAGGCAATTCAGATCCTGTATCCCAGATAAAAATAAAAAACATTTCCTTAGTTACACCGAGTTGCTCACCCAATACTTCTGACAGAGTACTTTGTATAGAATTTTTAAAGTATATCAACTGATTATACTGTGAAAACATGTTCTCCCAGATTCCCCTTTCTTCCCCAATACACCTCCAAAATTTGCCATCTACCAAAGGAAAACATTTTGGAGCCTGCCTGGGTTATAAAAGTGCCTATGCAAACAATTCCAGGCAAAATCTTAAATCATCTAGACTTTGTTGCATATTTCGGAGTCAGACAAAGGGGAAAGAGTACACCCTTTCCTGGTTCCTCTGTTCAGAAAGGAACCCTCCCACTTTGACTTTAGCCTTTTTCCCTCATATATCCTCCTAATTAACCTTATTTTTGTATCAGGAAATGCAAACGCTTCTACTACCCTACTCATAAAATCCCAGCCTACTCTGTCAAATGCTTTCTCTGCATCAAGACGAACCAACAACAGTGATATTTTCTTACATTCTGCTTCCCTCTGGATCATCACTGTTCTATTAAGGTTGTCAACCTCCACAAAACCACACACTGATCCATATATAGCAATTCTGTCAACACCTTTGCCATTCTTTTAGCCATTATAAATGTGATTTAAAATAGAAATGGGCCTATATGAAGCTGGATCTGATGGGATTTTACCATATTTAGGTATTACAGCCACCACAGTTGTTTTCAGGATGTTGGTACTTCCCCTCCTTCTTTGAAAATACTGTTAAACAAAATCTTACAGATCTTAATCACTTTCTTTCCACCTAGCTTCCAAACTTCCAGTGGAATACCATCTATTTCTGGAGACTTTCCTGCAGGTTGGTTATACATCACCACTTTTACGTCATCTCCTTCTACCTTAGCTGTTAGTTGTTGAGCCTCATCAACCTCTAATACTGGCATATTTAAGTACTCCATAAATATTTACATTTGTTCTTTTTCCTTGACTACCCCACTTCGTTGATTGCTCATAAAATTCCCAAAACATCTCTAATACCTTTACAAGATCTCTGATTTTTTTTTCTTGTTACAGGCTTCATAAGTTTGGCAGAAACCCTTTCTAATTTTGTTGCCTATGTTGTTGTGCCAAACGTTTTTATGTGTTTTATTGTCAAAAACAATTGCTTAACAGCAGCCTTTCTAAACTCATGCACATTATCCAGGTACTCCCTTATTTTCTCTTTAGCACTATATAAGTATACATGTGCTTGTTCTGTGAGATTCCCCTTGTTTGGCAATACTTTGACCTTTGTCAGCCCCTTCTAAATAATTGCTGTTACTTCTTAACCATGCCTCTTTTTCTTTTACTTCTACCCTAATTGTAAATTCCACTTTCATTTTATCCCATTAATTAGCTATAGCTTCTGGAGTACTTTCTATACTCTCAAATAACTCCTGAATAATTTCCACTCCCCATTTCTTAAATTCCTCTCTTTTTAATAAGTAGATGGGGAAGCACCAGGGTCTTATCTTTATTTCATTACCCTGCATTTCTATCTTAGTAATTATTGGAACATGATTTGAAAAATGTATTGGATATATGTCAAAGTTCTCAATTAAATGCAAATGTTCATGTGAAATATAAATTCTGTTTAGTCTAGTCCAGTTACTGTACCTTGTGGAATAATATGTACAGTCTCCCTCAAGTTCCTATTACCCAATTCATGTCTTCCATAATACCACAATTCTGGAATTATTTTTTTCCCTGCTCTATCACTATTGGAGCTCCTCTAGCAATTAATACAAACACTCTTCTTTTCCTTTGTCCCTAACAGTCTGATAAATATCCATTGTGAAATCCTTTATTTATCAAATTCACATGCTCACTTCTTTGCAAATATATCTCCTGTAGCATTGTTACTTGCACTCTGCATTTCTAAACACAATTACATATTCTTTCCATCTGTCTATACCTGTGAGGCCATTCACATCAAAAGATAATATGGACAGTGTCATCATTGTTGAAAGAAGTCATTATTCCCACCTATTTTACATGTCAGCTTTTTTAAATGTCTGTTTCCATCTTTTGTGATACATGCACCCACTAACTTCTGTCAGGCTGATCCTTTATACATATTTTTCTTACCAACATTGAAAACTGTTAAATTTTACAATACTTTTTGTTTTAATGAAAACCCTAAAAAAGCACCCCCAGTACACCTCATAATCTTTTAACTTAATACAAAGACACAAATATATGTACTTCTTCAAATAATGAAGTTTAACCCTCCTAAAAGGAACAACTGTCCCAAACAGACAGCTGCAAACACAAGCCTTAATTAACCTAAAGTTGAGGTTATCCATGCTAAGTTTAATGCATGTTATTGCCTATGCTTCTTCTTCCACTATCTGCTGTCTGTTCTTTTTTATCTTTATCCTCCTCCTAGATATAAAAACAACTTGCACGCTTTCAGAAAAGATTAACTTTTAGCCCTGAAGAAAGCAGTATTCTGTCTTTTTATTGCCCCATAATCGGCTTGTCTCCATGGAAAAGTAATAGAAAAAATGTATTCCTCAGCTGCAGGCTTCTAAAGACAAGCTGAAACATTTATTGCTAAAGTAAACTTTTTCATTGTATTCTGTTTTCTCTTATTTACTTAATTCCACTTAAAACTTATTTGATTAAGCCAAGGGTCTTAATCCAGTCAGTACAGAAAACATATCAGCTCTTACATATATTATCATTTGTGTAGTTTTTCACCCCATGCCCACCACAACAACCCAAGATTACAAACTATTAACTTAAATATGCTTTTTTCTACCATTTCTTTCTTTTTTACATTGTACTGCCTACATTTCTTAATACTAAAAAAGAAGAAAAAAGGCATCTGTTTACTTTAGTATCTTTATCACATACAAGAACAACTAAAACGCTTTATTATAAAACATGCAAATTAAATCATGAAAAGTTTCATAGAAATACTGTTAAGAATATACATTGTTTTACTTGTAGTTACCTTTTCCTTCCTGTCCCCTCCCATCAGTATACTTCCAAACATTAATGACAAAGTGAGTCAAATGCCTTTCTGTTCCCCACAAGTTTAACAAAGTAAACAAAAGTCCAATCTTTCAACTTTTTCTTAAACCACCATATTTCACAAATATGACCAATGCTTTGCAGTATCACATTCATTTAGTAATTTTCTTGTTGCTGGTCTTCTTCCTGTTCATCTCTATCTTATTCTTCTTCTTTCGGCTTTTTCCCGGTTAGGGGTCGCCACAGCGGATTACCTGTCTGCTCATGATTGGCAGTGGAGTTTTACAGTGTCGAGTTGCCAGCCCAGCACCCAACCTTCCACAGAAGGCACACACACACACACACACACACACACACACACACACACACACACACACACGCACACACACACATGCACTCACAGCTAAGGCCAATTTAGAGTGTCCAATCCACCTACTGCATGTCTTTGGGATGTGGGAGGAAACTGGAGCACCCAGAGGAAACCCATGTGACCACAGGGAGGACATGCAGACTCCACATAGAAGGCACCCCAGCCGAGGATCGAACCAGAGAACCTCTTGCTGTGAGGTGACAATGCTAACCACTGCACCACCGTGGCCTGTTCATCTCTATCTAATAACTCAAAACTACTGTTCAATTGCAAGATACTCCTGATTCTTCTAGTCAATTCCTATGCTTTTCTCTGTCTCTCTAGCATTTTCCTTTGGTTCAATAGAAAAGGTTTCACTGTCAAAGTCTCTCCATCTGCTTTATTCTCATAAGAATGAGAAGCAGAGCCCCCTTCTGCTTGATAGCTCACTTTTAGCCTGTTCTGCATCAAAAATGACTTTGTTCTTCCAGGAAAAAATATTCTGAAGACAGATGGATACAGCAGCTTGAATCTCACACCTGCCTCTTGACATTCCCTGACTGTTGGAATAAATTTGCTTCTCTTCTGCCTTGTGCACATTGAACAACAATTTTCCACAAACACCCTACTTACTGTTTCTGACTTTTAATAATTTGCTCCTCTGAATATCTGCTTAAAGCTTCTTCAATTTTCCAGCCTATTATTTGAACAGATATACTCCTTCAGTGTTTCATTAATTCTAATCAGCTCTGAGCACATTTGACTTATTTTTTTCCTCTAGATGACTGGAAGCCATGTCTTGCACCAAAGCTGGAGCATGAACTGCTTTTTTGCTGAACAGCTGCAGGATTCTTCCCAAGCAGTGTTTTCCCTTTACCTTTTCTAGTTGATTTTCTTTTAGGCTCTCTTAGTTTCTTCTTTGCTAGCATTGAGACAGTGTACCTAATAGCTAGAAAATGAATTTACTAAAAGTGAGTTTTGACCCTTGCCTTTCAGTTTTTTCTTCATACTGAGAAAGCTGAAGTTAAGCAGTTGATCATCGTGCAGCCATCTTGGAAAGTCTAGTTCTATTTTTTTTTTTTTATTATATCACCCACCTGATCCTGCTTAGAACAAAATTCACTAGTGTAACAAAATAAACACTCTTCGTTTCTTGCAGTGATTCCAATAAAGTGATCTGCTCTCATATTATTTAGTAATTTATTATCAGTGCCAGAGTTTGTGTTCTACAATGTGGAGGTATCCATGCAATGCAACACCAGCTCCTTTGCCATCTCATAGTGGTGAACATTACATTTCTTGTTGATTGCACCGTTACATTTGTTTAAAATAAAATATACTTATTTTGCTTGTAGGTGCTGGTTCCATCTGTAAATGTCAAACTGCTGGTATTAAATGCATATAAAATACTATTTCCTTTTAATTAACTTTTAATTTAAACCCTATACACTCTCACAATTACTTAATCTGCACAACAAATGCATTCCCTTCTTTCGAAACATGATACTTTCATCTTATGAATCAAGTCAACAGCAGTACAAGGTTGATGAAGTGATTGCTTGAAGTATTGATATTTGTATGGAGCAAGCACACAAACAAGTAACTTTATATATTTATTTATTTTTCCCATGTCATAAGTATATTAACTAATGCAAAGCAGGAATGCACACACAGCACCTAGTGACCACTGTCTGGAACGTTTATCAGACATGACCACAGTCTGCTAATGGTCAAATGGGGCCCTAGGCAGAGTAATGGATCCCCTCAGCCATACAAATATCCCATTTCTTGGTTGTCTCCTAAATTAACTTAAAAACTGCTGAAACATGTCAGTGTGGATACAAATGTATGTATTACATTTACAAAGACAACAGAGATCTGGATTTAATTTAAAATTTTCAATTCAAATTTTACAGCAAACACACTGACAGTCATTTGATACACAAAATAAAATATTCTCACACTGAAAACAAACACAGCATGATCAACAGTAAAGTTCTCTTCCGCTGAAACTTACATTTATTGAAAATAGATATGGCAGCCCACTAAACTGCAAAAGACGTGCTGGGATTTATAGTCAAATAAAATATAGTAAAACACTGATTAGCAGCTATGTGAAGAGTTCAGGAATTCAAATGATAAATATGTAATGCATTTGTTATTAGACTGTGACAGGCCATTGGATGCAAATGTCCCTTTTCAGGGGCAGACGAGCAACACTTTCTGGTTAAGAGACTTGGTCAGAGTCACGTGGTACACAAATGAAGGCTGAGGTACTCTAACCTTGCACTACAGGAAACACTAACAGCTCAAAGCATTACTCCTCTGCATTAAGTACCAGATGAACTTATAGACCCACACAGTGTATTTCATACCTGCGTGCTTGTCAAAAACAAGCTAAATTAAAGATACATTCATAGTTAAAATATTAACATTAAACTCATAGACTTCATCTGTCAGTCCAAAACAGGGAAACCAAGGATCATACCCAAAGTACATGGCTCATATGATGGACACCCTGCCCTGCACTCTTCTTATAATCTTATTTCCTCCATCTTTCTTCCATCTATGACCATAATATGAACACCATCTCTCAAACTAATACATCACTCAATTTATTCTCTTTGTATCTAATCAAGCAATGTCTAAGATCTCTTTAAATATCTTATTAGAATTGTCTCAGGCCTCATCTATCACATACTAATCTATGTAACAAATACTATGACTTGAGTTTTTCCTCACATAGTTTCTCCAACTCATGATATGTTTTTTACTGCACTGTACAATGAAACATATGTTGTATTTTTTTCTCATTACAACATTTTTTCACTCTTATGTTTTGTAGTGTAACATGATACTTGTGATTTAAAACATATGTACTTGATTTTGAATGGCTGTGACTGTGAAGCTCTTCTCCCTGGGCCTCTGCTGAAAACTGGTACTTTCTGGCTCAGTCAGACTGTCCCAGTAAACAAATGTCAAGTAAATAAATAACGTTCTTCTTTACTACAATCAAGTCCTTCATTTATACTATTCTGGGATGCAGGAACCATTTACACACTTACACACATACACAGATATGACTATCAGCTGCAGCCTCTTGTATGACTGTGTAGACTTTAAATGATTGCTTGTGATTGAATTAATGAAAAAATAATTGAGTAATGACCTAAAATGTATTTCAGCTTGCTGCTGTCTGTGAGAATCATACAGTGCAACCCACTGTATACCCCATACTGTCCCAAACACTTAGGTCAAGAATCAAATACAAAAACCCAAAACAGAGAACAGATTTTAAATATTGGTCTTACATACTTGGAAAGTTGCAAGTATAACAGGTTTTACATTAACAATAATTTTCTGAAGGGTATGAAGTCTGAAACTGACATGTCTGTCATTATTTAGTAACTGCAGTCCACAATACTTTAATAGAAAGCCACAAACAGTATGAGAAACAGACATACACACGTGGAAAAAAAAAATCAGGGCTACATGACAACTTTGCCCTCTGCACACATATACACAGACCTACATACACACATACACATTTGCTTTCCAAAAGCAAGAATGAAACACACACAGACATACGCACACACACACACACACACACACATGCACAGTCTCAAAATTTACCTCTACCCTCCATGGGACTTCCTTTGTTTTATACTTCAACAATACTTTGCATTATAGCTCATGGGATTTCCTTTGGTTTATACTTCAACAATACTTTGCATTATAGCATGGAAAGCAGACTATATTATACAATGTCTGCTATCAGTAGAACTGCACATTAAATCTAACAGTAACTTTGGCCAACCATTTTATAACAGCAGTTCATAAAACTGAAAATGGATATACTTGTGTTAGTCATTTATTTGACTATTTCTAGAGATTTCATTTTTTTGTGTAAACATGTACTCAACAGCCTTTCCCTTCTCCCTGTTTAACAACTGCAGAGCAGATCATACCAGCTATTAACTATGCGGCCTGCACAAAACTCCAAAATTACTTCAGTGGCCACTATTTTGACAACTATTTTAGCTCCAGGTAAAAAGGAGTGGCAATTTTATTTTGTGTATGGTTTCTTTATTCTCTGATGCTCGTGTTATCCTTTTCAGAGTTGTGGGGGATGGAGTCTACCTTACAAGAAGGGTGCATAAGGCAGAGAAGCTCAGTCTTGAAGATGATGCTAGGCAAAAAAGGTTAGAGTTGATTTATTTAACTAGAAATAACCATGTACATGATAACAGACATCAAAATGTAAGAGGTTGTAAGGCTGCAATCCCCCAACCAAGTCTAGTTCTGTAGGAGTTTTGGAATGGTGCTGAGCTGAACGAATATGGAATCTTTCTCTTCATCTGAAAAAAGCAAATGAGAGTTTTTAGCTGCACTGAGTCTATTCCTACTAGGTAAACATAGCATTAGTAATGCTAAAACATAAGGATAAGTGACTGAAGGGAAGCAAGAGGAAAAAGAGGAAAGTAAAGAAAATGCTTCATCAGCAGCTGCAGTCATCAGGCTAAACACTCTTAAATCATAAAACCAGAAAAGTCCAGCAGAGAAGAAGCCCATGGTTAATCTACATAAGAAAGTAGACCAAGTCCATGAGGCGATAATGAAAACAAATGATTCTTTCACAGAATACATAAACAATGATAAAAGACTGCAGGAGATGAAGAAAACACTGTTAATTTATTCTAATGAGTTGCAAGTCCTAAACAAAGTAGACAGAGACCACAATGTGTATGGCTGAGTTGGGGGCAACACAGTAGGAGTTAATTGAAAAAGATCACTGAAACAGAAGACATGGAGTGAAGGGAAAGTCTCTGTTTCAACAACATACCAGAGGGCAGTGACGGGAATAACTGTAAAAGGTTTATGGTGAAGCTGCTGATAAAGTGGACTGGCATTTCATAGCAGAGTAGTTTGCAGGATTGAGTACACAGTCTTCCAACCTCAAAATTTCACTGTGGGATTTCCTAAAGCTATCATCACAAAGGTACAAAACTACCCCACGAAAGAAAAATTACTGGGCAAGCCATAGAAAAAGAGGAGAACTCAAATGGTGGTTGATAATCAGGAGTTTGTGAACAAAGAATTTCACTTAACTCTTGGTTAAAAAGGAACAAATTTGTGCCATGCTTTAGGGCCTGTAAGTATTTATAGCTGAAATTCATATTACTGTACCCCACCACATTTAGCATATTTTTCCACAGGAAAGAAAATGTTGCATGACCCAGAAGAAACCTTAGAGTAATAAGATCAGTTCATATTAATATGTTATGGGTTTACAGATAATATCTTGGAATGTTAATGGCCTCAAAGACCAAAAGAAAATAAGGAAAGTACAGGAATATATAGTAAAGATTGGAGCTGAAGTAGCAATGCTTCAAGAAATTAATTTACTTAATAAGGAACATGAGGGATTAAAAGGGACTTTAGCCAAGGTTACTATGCAAGTGAGGCTGAATGGAGGAAGAAGGGGGTGATCATACTTCTAGCTCTAAGATTTCCAATATTATGAGCTAAGTAACATTATATATCATTAGTCCAGAAAAAGATGCACCAAAGTTTAACATATTAAGGGAACTTAATAAAATTCAGGTTATAAAATAAATAAAGAGAAAACTAAGGCAATTTGTGTAAAGTAAGCCCCTACCTTTACATTAGTTTAGGACTTCACACACCTGTGGGATGATTGCAAGTTGAAATATTTAGGAGTGTGGATAGCAAGGAGTTTGGAAGATTCCCTAGAGAGTCCTGGGAACGCGACAGGTTAAAAATAAAGTATAGCTGCGTAAATGGAAGTTGGTCCCATGTGACATGTACCACAGGATTCAATCAATAAAAATGTTCATAACATCCCTGATTTTGTATACAGCACAGGCAGATATATATGATCCAGGCAAAATATTCTAGGAAAAGTTAAGGAGGAAGTTGATGGAATGGAGAACAACAAAGTGGACAGAGTTAAGCGTCAAAACATGACTTTACCATTAGGAACCAGGGGACTTGCAGTACATCGCACAAAACAATATTTTAGAAAAGTGCGGCTAACACTAGCTTACTGTTTACAGAACCCAGAATACGCTACCAAGTGGAAGAAATTGGCACTAAGACACTAGGGGTACTAGAAAATAACAGGACAGTAAAAACTTTAAATATTTGGGCGGCAGCGTTGACAAAGAAGGAAAGAACACAGAAAGATGGGATTTATAACATGATAGTCAACAGAAGAGAGTAGAGAGTTGGAGGTTCAAGATATGGCCCATAGGTTTAAGCAAACAACCTTTTGCCATCAAAAGTACAGTGGTGAGTAAGATGTCCAAGATAGCTACACACTGATCAACAGCTTAATTTTAGTCCTCCCAGTATGAAAAAGAAACTGAAAAAAAATAAGAGCAAGTAATTCTACTAGTTTCCTATCAATAAACGGCTACACAGGTGGAAAAGTCTACCAATGCCCGAAACCGTTCTGCAAAAGCTGTAATACTGAATACAGGCACACCCAAAACAAATACCAAACCCCAAAACTCCCTGCCACTTTGGACCCAGGTACAAGCATTACCATGGGTCCAGAAGGTAAGCAAGTTTGGACAGCTGGTATTGTCAGTTATTTACTTTTCAATGTTTGGTATGTAGTAAATGCGCAGGTGGACTCAGCCACCTGTGTATTGAGTTACTGATAGGAAACCAGTTCTGCCAGCTTGATTAAAATACAGTTACTGGCTAGTAAGTACACTGGGTGCCAGCAAAGAAGAAATTTAGAGA
This sequence comes from Protopterus annectens, assembly GCF_019279795.1. NCBI lineage: Eukaryota > Metazoa > Chordata > Ceratodontiformes > Protopteridae > Protopterus > Protopterus annectens. The sequence continues at coordinate 1,489,066,135 of NC_056729.1, read as the reverse complement.
ACCTGAAAGAAAATCAATTAGAAAAAGTGAAGAGAGAACACTGACTGGAAATAATCCTGCAGTTGTTCAGTAAAAAACAGTTCAAGCTTCAGCTTTGGTACAAGAAATGTCTTCCAGTAATTTATAGGAAAAAATAAATCATAGGTACTCAAAGGTAATTAAAATAAATGAAACACAGCAGGAGTATATCAACTCAAATAACAAAAGGCTGGAAGAAACAGAAGAGGCTTTAACTAGCTACTCAGATGCACTAAAAACTGCAAAAATCAGAGGATGAAATAAAGATAAAGCTGTGTATGAGACTTCTCAAGAGCAGATGTTTCAAAAAATGATAGTTAGAAGATAGAGCTTGCAGAGATTTTCGCTGTACAAGAGAAATTGGAAAGAACAGACAGTATTAATTTTATGAAACCACTAATAAGCAGCTGGAATGGTATTTCACAGCAGGATTTGTTAACTGAAAAGACACACAGAGTGTATGCTCCAAACCTTGACAAGAGAAAGCAGCCAAGACCTGTGGTAGCAAAAATGCAATCCACACCAGCAGAAAGAACTGATCTTGACAAATCTGTGGCAGACGAGAACGGTATGAAAGGTATTACAACTGAAGACAACAGAGTTTTGTACAAAAAGAATATTTGCTGTACACCACACATAAGAAAAGCTAATTTATCCCAGTAATCAGGCAATGTCGAGAGGTGGGAGTGAAATTCAACCTGCTTTATCCAGCTGTCTTCAGAATATTTTTTCCTGGAGGATCAAAGACATTTTTGATGCAGAACAGGCTAAAGAAGAAATACAAAAGTTTATCCAACAAAAAGTGTACCATCAAAGAGAAAAGGACTCTGCTTCTCATTCTCTTGACAATAAAGCTCATAGAGAGACTTTGCCAGTGAAACCATTTCCAATGTTCCAAAGGAAAATGCTTCAGAGACAGAAAAAAGCACATGAGTTGACTAGAAGAACCAGGAGTACCTTGGACTTAAACCAGAATCTGCAGTTGGGAGATGGAGATGAACAGGAAGATAATCAGCAACACTGACATCACTGAATAAATGTGAGATTATAAAGCATCAATCACATTTGAGAAATATGGCTTTGCAAGAAAAAGTGGCTGTGGAAGACTGAGCTTTTGTTGACTTTTTAAACTTGTGGGTGGACTGTACATACATCCCACTTTTATGTCATTAATGTTTAGAAGAACACTACAAGGAAATAACTGTTCTTAATAGTATTATTTAAAACATTTCATAATATAAACTGCATGTTATATAGTAAAACAGTTTTGTATAGTATGTGGTTAGGGCTATTTAAATGTGGGGGTGGGTAAGTCTTTTCAGTGACTGCTGTATATGATAAAGATATTATACTAAACAAATACTTTACAATGTAATAAAAGAAGACCCTTCTTCAGGGGATCCTGGACTCTTCTCCTTTCATGTCCCAAATGTAGTTAGCTATGGTAATCTACTCATATAGCTATGGCTATTGCAGCAGTGATCAATATGATGAAAATAGTACATTAGCTGCTCTGTCTTTCCACCCCCTTGTTTTTTGGTGGGTTTCGTATGACAGGGTGTGGACATTTATGTTTTGCTGTTCCTAGCACATTTTTTTCAGGACTCAGCCTCTTTCTTTCTGTTGGCAGGAAAGCTCTGAAGGGCTTTGCATCCAAACCTGTCTTTTAGTCAGCACAGATTGAGCTGCTTGACAGCTTGGGCCCATTTAATGTGCCCTGAAGCTTTGGCAGCTGACTGGCCAGTATATCCTTGGCAGGATATGACCCATATAGCTAAGGCTACTGCAGCTGTGATCAATATGATGAACACTAACAAAGATTCCTTCATGCATCTGCAGCGTTGTGAGCTGTTTCTTTTTCTCTCATTGCTACATTTTCATGGAGACCAGCTGTCTACAGGTACAAACAATTAATCTTGAGAGTTCTGAGCATTCTTTGCAGAGGGAAATGCAACATTTAAAGGTACAAGGGCAATCAGTTCAGTGAAAAATATATTTTGATATCAATGGAAGTGAATAAGCAATAGCAGTTTCTTTAGCAGCCTTACTACTTTAATGCATTTAATAGAACAGTATGTAATTTAGTTTTATTTTAAGATAACCAATGCACTTTTTCTTAGGGCTAAAAATGAATATTTTCTGAAAACATACAAGCTGTTTTTCACATCTGGAAATGGAATAGTGACAAAAAAAGTATAAGTGGGAGTACAGTCTGTAAGATGCACTTTAGCATGAGTAACCTTAATTTTAAGATAGGTGATGCTGGTGGGTGCAGCTGTCAATTTAGGGCAATTGTTCTTTGAAGATGTACACAGTTCTGTGTGTTTGTTCTAAGTTAACAGATTATGGGGGTGTTCTGAAAATGCATTTAGTTTTTTGAGAATTTTCATTGAAACAAAAAGTCTTGAAAAAATGTGACATAGGGTCAAATGGAGATGACAAGAAAATGAAAGTTATTTAGTAATCATAACAATCTGTGTTGTCTGTTTCCATCCTTCCTCAACATATGAGTCTTGGACCCACTCTCAAATCCAACTTGGTCACTTTTAGACTTGTGGATCATCAGGTCAGGCTCCTCCCCTTACCCATAATCTCCTCTTGTCCCCAGTGTAGAAGAATAAGCCTTGGCAGATCTGGGTAGAGTCAAATCTTCTTCCTTATATATATGTAAATAAAATAAATACATATATATATATATATATATATATATATATATATATATATATATATGTGTGTATGTGTCTATGTGTGTAAAAAGACAGTCAAGTAACCATCTAGCTAATGATACTTTCAGAACACCTTGACCCAGTTTAATTTGGAAAAGAAGACAACTTGGTCTGTTCTTCTGAATGTTTTAGCATGATGGAGGTAAAAACAAACAGTGGATATAAAAAGTTTACACACCCCTGTTACAATGCCATGGTTTTGTAATATAAAAAATGAGACCACAATAAATCATTTCAAAATTTTTCCCACCTTTAATGTGACGTTTAACCTGTACAATTCAATTGAAAAACAAACAAATCTGTTAGGGGGAAAAAAAAGTACAATATGCTGGTTGCATAAGTGTGCACATCCTTAAACTAATACTTTGTTGAAGCACCTTTTGATTTAATTACAGCATTCAGTCTTCTTGGGTATACACCTGCCATCAATTAAAGAGACTCTGATTAATCTTGGGTATACACCTGCCATCAATTAAAGAGACTCTGATTAACAGACCACAACAGACCCCTGGAACTACCGCCCCATTAGCCTGACGAGCCTCGTCTGCAAGGCCATGGAACGTATCATCATGGAACTCATAAACAAAGACAATGGAGATCTCCAAACTCTGGACCCCACACAGTTTGGGTTTATAAAAGGCAGACCATGTCTCCTAAACCTGATAGACTTCTTTGAAGTAGTCACCAAAGCCATAGATGAGGGTAAGGTGGTTCACACAGCCTATCTAGATCTCGCCAAGGCATTCAACACCATCCCCCACTCTGGAATTATAGACAAACTCACTAAACTAGGTATAAATCCCTATGTCACAAGATGGGTTGCCAACTGGCTTACTGACAGAACCCACAATGTGAAAGTAGCAGACTCCAAATCAGACTTCAGACCAGTGACAAGTGGAGTACCACAGGGTTCAGTCCTGGGTCCTCTACTGTTTGGTATCCACTTCTCTGAAGTACAGTTAACACAGAAGGTCTTTGGCTAACTAAATTTACAGAAGACTGCAAACTAGGAGCCATAATCGAAACTCCTAATGATTTGGACATCCTACAAAAGGGCCTCACTGAGACAGATGCCTGGTGTCAAAGACATGGTCTCAAGCTCAATGCCTAAAAGTGCATTGTCATCCCCTTTGGTAAAAACTCTGTACCCATGAACTACCACATAGGCGGTAGTCTACTTAACACTGAAAGTTTGATAAGAGACCTTGGGACACAGGTGGACAGTAGTCTCTCTTTTGATAATCACATCGCCACAGTGGTCAGGAAATCCTTCTACGTGGCACACCTCATCACAAAAGGTTTCTCATCCAGAAAAAAAGAGGTCATTGTTCCCCTCTACTCATCACTCATTAGACCCATTATAGAGTACAACGCCCCTTTTGGTATGTACCTCACAAGACATCTACAATAACTGGAAAGGCCACAAAAATACATCATAAAGAGGATTACTGGCCTCAAACAGATGCCTTATGAAGACAGTCTTAAAAAACTCCCGCTTTACTCCGTCGCATATCGGCAACTCAGAGGCGATCTCTGCCTAACATACAAAGCTATGTCAAACCCAGAGCTGTTGGACATGCTCCACTTAAAGAAATCCCAATCCCTCCGAGCTACATGCTCTAGGGACATAAACCTTGTCACCACAATAAACAGAACATGCTGGAGGGATAGATTCCTGTCCCAGAGACTTCCCATACTCTGGAACAGACTACCTTTCTAAGTCAAACAGAGCTCCTCATTAACACTCTTCAAGAAAAATCTTGATGATTGGATGGGTAATAGGAAATTCACCCCGGGAATCACTTCTGTGGTTATGCTTGACAGGGGCACAGGAAAATAATTTTCTTGGGTGGCGAAAGCCAGGGTACCTTTTTGGCTAGGCTTGTATAGGCCCTAAGGCCAATAGCCTAGTACCTACCTATAAACCCCAAATAACGTTCAGCTGTCCTAGTAGGATTTTCCTGACATTTACTCAGTTGCCTGTTACAGCAAAAGCAGTGGTTTGCAGAGAGTTTACAAAGCATCAAAGGGATGTCATTGTTGAAAGGTATCAGTCAGGAGAAGGGTACAAAAAATTTCCACAGCATTGGATATACCATGGAACACAGTGAAGACAGTCATCAAAAAGTGGAGAAAATATGTGACAACAGTGATGTTGCAAAGAACGGGATGTCCCTCCAAAATTGATGAAAAGACAAGACAAAAACTGGTCAGGGAGGCTGCCAGGAGACCTACAGCAACACTGAAGGAACTGCAGGAATTTCTGGCAAGTACTGATTGTGTACTACATGTAACAACAATCTCCTGTATTATCTATATGTCTGGTCTATGGGGTAGGGTTGTAAGACTGGAGCCTTTTCTTACACACAAAAAAAAAAATCCAGGCCCATCTAAAATTTGCAAAACAATACATCAAGTCTCCCAAAAGCATGTGGGAAAATGTGTTATAGTCTGATGAGACCTAGGTTGAACGTTTTGGCCACATTTCCAAAAGGTACATTTGGCACAAAAACAACAATTTGCAGCATCAAAAGAACACCATCCCCATGGTGAAACAAGGTGGTGGCAGTATCATGCTTTGGGGTTGCTTTTCTTCAGCTGGAACTGGGGCTTTAGTCAAGGTGGAGGGAATTATGAACAGTTCCAAATACCAGTCACTTTTGGCCCAAAACCTTCAGGTGTCTCCTAGAAAGCTGAAAATGAAGACAAATTTCACATTTCAACACGACAATGACCCCAAACATACATACAAAGCAACAAAAGAATGGATTCACCAGAAGAAAATTGAAGTTTTGGAATGGCTCAGACCTAAATCCAATACAAAATCTGTGGGGTGACCTGAAGAGGGCTGTGCACAAGAGATGCCCTCATAATATGACAGATTTGGAGTGCTTTTGCAAGGAAGAGTGGGCAAATATTGCCAAGTCAAGATGTGCCATGCTAATAGACTCCTACCCAAAAAGACTGAATGATGTAATAAAATCAAAACGTGCTTCAACAAAGTATTAGTTTAAGGGTGTGCACACTTATGCAACCATGCTTATTGTATGTTTTTTATTTTTTATATTTTTCCCCTAACCGATCTGTTTGTTTTTCAATTGAATTGTACAGGTTATAGGTCACATTAAAGGGGGGAAAAGTTTTGAAATGATTTATTGTGGTCTCATTTTTTCATATCACAAAAAACTGGCATTTTAACAGAGGTGTGTACACTTTTTATATCCACTGCACTTGATGATGCACATCCAACATCCAACAGATGAAGCATATATTTTCCACTATTTGAGAAAGTTGGAAAGAAAACCAATGGATTGAACCATTGGTTAAGAGATGCCTCAGTAGCCACTCTGGGTATGAAATATGGATTAGTTATTAAAGGAACTCTGTCTCTGTGAAAGATAATGTATGGAAGGTTACATGACAGAGCTTGAAGTTCAGATGCTCTCCGGGTTGAGGTTATATCTATTAGGATGAGTGTTTTCTAGGTCAAAAACTTCATGTCCACCCTGGCAACAGGTTCAAAGAGTACTTGAGTCAAAACTTGGAGCAAAATAGTCATATCCCAAGGCTGGGAGGGATCCTTAAGTGGTGGTCTAAGCGAAAAGATACCTCTCAAAAAGGTTTTACACAGTTTCTGGGATGCTAAGGTAGAATGGTTTTCTCTACCATGAAAGTTTCAAATAGCTGCTAAGTAAACTTTAACAGTAGAATAACTGGCCTCATCATGGAAAATAGATACTAGGAAAAACAGAACCGCTGGACTGGGTGCCAAAAAAGGGATCTAGATTTCTTTGGGAAGCCCAGACAGAAAATCTCTTCCACTTAGATGGCCTCTGGGAAGATGTTTGAATGTGGACAACTTGGGATGAAAGCCTGGACTGACTAGCCATCACTGGAAGTGAAAAAAACAAGAATTTAACCTCAGGGTTCGATTGTCCATATGAGGCATGCCAGATGGGTGAGAAAGAAGACCAGATCAGGGTCCAGCATCCAAGTTGAATGTACCAAATAAGGAAAGAGGAAGGGGAACCACACTTGTCAAGACCAAAAGGGGGGCAATGAGAATGACCCTGATCTTCTTCTGCAGAGCTTTCTGTAAGAAGTTTGGGATTAGCAGTGTAGGAGGAAAGGTGCAGAGTAGGAATCAGGGCAAAGAACCTGTTACATTTGGAGTTGATGGGAGACACAAAAGTATGCAGCATGGTTGAGCCCACTGGAGAAAATTTTGTTTCACTACTGTTGGACTGAGAGACCCCTTGTAAGGTAGCAGAATTGTCTTGCTCAACCTGTCTCCTAGAACAGTGGACTTCTCTGGTATGTGCATTGCTATTAGAAAGTGGTTGGAAGATATCGCCACTGACAGACTCTCATGGCTTCTAAACACAACAGGTAGGATCATGCTCCCCCTTTTTTGTTGATGTACCAGGCTACTGAGATGTTGTCTGCCTGGCTAGAAATCATTCCTAGAGGAATGACATCCTGAAAAGCAAACAATGCTAGGGAGACTGCCCTTGTCTCTAAGATACTGATGCGAGATTGGTCTCAGACGAAGACCATGTGCCTTGGAATGTCTTTCCCATGTATGCCACCCCCCCCCCAGTTGGGAAGCATTCGTGGTGACAGTGGCTTTAGGAGGGTAAGGGACAAAGGACTGGCCCAGTGGTACCTCAGGAGATAGTATCAACCACATTATGCGAGTGCTGCAAATGTTAACAAACAAATCTGAAAACTCTTAAGTGATGGACCATTGAACTGCCAGAGTCCACTGAATCATTCTCATGTAATATCTTGTCAAGGGAAGTAAGGTAATGGAAGCTACCATAAACCCAAAAAGGTGACAGACAATCTGGCTCTAGGGGTTAGACAGGACAGAAACTGTAAGGCCTGGTTGAGCAAGGTGGGTACAGTCTGCTTACTGTCAGTCTTGCTGTCTTCTGGAATCTTAAGTGAGATCTTTTAAACTCCAAGGTCTGTACCAGAGAAAATGTGATTTCTTGTAATTCACTGTTATGCTCAGAAGTGAATAGAGATGGAGCGGATGATCCCAGTAGGGGTGTGATCAGCTAGTCACCCAAGTAGGGGAACATACTGAACTATTGCAGCCTGAGGTGAGCTGAGGCCACTTCCATACACTTGGTGAACACCTAGGGGGCTGTGGCATGCTGAAGTAAAGGAACCTTCTTAACTGCTTGACAATTCTTATGAGGTAGTATGCATCTTGAAGGTCTATCAAGTACATCCAATTGTCCTTCCTCAAAAGAGGAAGGACACACTGTACTATGACCATACAGAATTTCATGTGTCTAACATACTGACTGAGGTGGCTGAAGTCTAAAATTGGCCTGAATTCCCCTTTCTTTTTTAGCTCTAAAAAGAACCTTGAGTAAATTCCAAATTCATGCTGGTCTGGTGGGACCTCCTGGATGACTCATTTGTCTAGCAGCTTTTTTATTTCTATAGCCACTGCCTTTCTTTGTGAGGGTAGAGCATCAGGAATTTTCTTCTGTGGTGGGGGTAGGCAAATAAAGGGAATGGAAAAGCTTCTGATTATGCTTGTCCACACCTAGATATATTTGGTGATGGATGTCCAGGCTTCTAGGTAAAGAGATAAGCATCTCCATCTGTCTCTAGAGTGCAGCAGTTGGGCAACTGTTCAGGAGTGCTGAAAAGGCCTCTCGGAGAAAGGACTACTGAAACCTTGGTTTGTGGATCTCTTCTGCCTTGAAGGTGAAGTCTGCCATTAGAATTCTTCCCTTGCCATGGGGGCCTACAGAAGTGTCCGGGAAGATCTCTTGAGACTTCTGGAACCACAGCTTCCAGTCCCCTTTCTGGTTTATAGAGAAGGCTCTCTGGAAGGAGTAGAAAACTATATTCAGAAGGAAGAAAGAGTATTTCTGTCCTGTTGACTTCTGGAGAGCATGTCTTTAAGCATGCACCCAAAAAGAATTGCACCACCATAAGGGGCATTAATAGGGGTGTCTTGAAGGGCTCTACAAAGTCACACAAGCACATCCAAGCATGTTTCCTTACATTAATGCCTGTACCTGCAGATCTTGATGTGCCCTCAGTTGCACTGTAAATTAAACATATAGAGGCACTTGATAGGGACTGTAGAGTGGCCAGCTACGAGTCCTCAGTTTTCTTTGTCTTCTACAGACCTGGACATAGACAAAGATTTGGATAAAGTCTGTATGAAACCTTGTAACATACACCAAATAATTCAATGACTTAAGTGTAGACTCGCTTCACAAATCTATCCATAGCCATAGAATGTCTGTTGGGTGGATAGACAGATGAGCTCTCCTCAGTCTTTTGGAGCAAAAGGGTATTTATAAGGCTCTTTTGGTATAGGTTCTGTCACATTTGGTTCCTTCCATGCCTGCTGAGAGATCAGGTTGACCATCTCATTGGCAGGAAGGACCATTCAGGAAGTAGCTGAGATGGATCAAAATGCTTCAAGAAACAGCAATTCTTCTTGGGAGGGAGCTTCAGAAGACCAACCTCATTTCTGTCTCAACGGCTCTAAGATCTCTGAGAATGAGATGTCCTCAAGTGGTGCTCTGGGGGATCACCCCCCTTCATTAAAATTGGTATCTTCTGTGACATACTCCTGAAGGGAGTCAATATGCTTCCTTGTACATGAAATTTTCAAAGGAGCCTTAGCAGTGAGATGCTCTAGAGAGGACTCTGAAGACTGCTGGGTGTCCTGTATGTAAAACATCTCAAAGCTAACTGTAGATTTATTTTAGAACAGAAAATAACTACAGGAATAATTATAGGAACCCCCCCCCCACATTAATACATTTGGGAGATGGGAATTGTAACACCAGTGGAATAGTGTATGCAGCAATTTGCTCAAGCTGTAAATAGTTCTAAAACAACAAGATGCAAATATTCCTACACTGGAAAGACAGAAATATTTTGCAGTAAACATATTTATGAACATTTACACACAATTGCTAAAAGCAACAAGAATAATGCCCTTTATAGACACAGTGAGATCTGCCCCATATTTACAAAGTTTAAGTTTGGTACTTTATAAGCAACACCTAAGAGCATCAGAGGGGCAGTTGGGAAATACAGACAGAGAAAAGGGAACTCCTTTGACAACTCAGGATGGATGCCATGGTAAGTTCTGGTTTAAATGACCACACCGTATTAGCCCCAATACTTAAACTCTTATTAGCTAAGCTATAAAGAAAAACAACCAAGCAACACGTATTAAGGTTTATTTAGATCCCTACTTTGAAAACAGAGTTTGAGAAGGGATCTTGCAGAATGATTCAAAACTTATATTATACACACTTTGTATGAATTTCTGTTATTTGCTTTCAAACTTGAGTAACTCAAAAACATACAAGGGTTGGTGAACAATGCTTAGTTCACTACATTACTGTTTTTATTCATTCATTTTGTCATATACTGTTTCACAGTATTTTTAGGTTGGTCATTGTTTTTTGTATTGTATCTTGTGGTAAATCACATTTTACATGTTTAAATGTAACACTGTCTCTTTACAAATTTTAAACATTGCATAATTGAACCATCACATGACTGCATAACTTTTAAAAAAGGGGTTTTATAAGTAAGCTAAACGGTTCTTAAGAAGTCCAAGTTTGGATGGATGAAAGCGCTTGACCGTTTTTATATAACTGGCATTTTTTTTTTTGAATTTATAAAGTCTCCATTTTTATGTGATACCTGGAGTCAGTATTCTTATTTACTTCAGTGATAAACTAACAGTCTACAATGTATTAAAGGATTCCGGTGACTGTTTACTATGTCAGCCTTCTTTGTTTTATAAGTTTTCTCCTTGGCTGCATGGCACAGGCTGATTACATTTATCCTGGGCAATAATGTACCCATTTTCAGCAGAGGCCTGAAGAGAAAAGCTCAGATACATATGGACACACGATTGGTTTTTAACAGGTGCAAAGACAGAACAGACATTGCAACATCATAACATTCAATCACATACTACACGTTTGATACAGTATCTTAGGAGAAAACATAGGTTCATAGGTTCATACTAGGCTATCTGCCCGAGGGCATTTACAAGCCTAGCCCATAGTTTTGTGGCTTACGCCACCCCTTTAGTATGGGGAACTATACCCATTATTTTGCTGTGCCTCTGTTGAGCAGTGACACTGAGGTAATCCCTGGGGTATATCTGCGATCTCCCATCCATTGGTCAAGATTTCTCTTGAACAAGGCCAGCGAGGTGCTCTGCCTCACATATACCGGGATTTTATTCCACAGCATAGGAGTCTTTGGGTGATGAATCTATCCCTCCAGCACGTCCTATTAATAGCCGTGGTTTAAGTCTCCCGCCCTTGTGGCTCTGACGGATCTAGATTTTTGAGGTGAAGCATATTCATCAAATCTGGGTTTGACATGGCCTTGTATGTTAGGCAAAGGTCACCTCTGAGCGACTGAATAGAGCTGGAGTTCTTTCAGTCGGGCAGCATAGGACAGATGTTTGAGACCCTTTATCCTTTTGGTGAGGAACTTTGTGGCCTCTCCAGCTGCTGCAAGTGTCGGGTCAGATACATTCCGAATGGGGCATTGTACTCAATCATTGGTCTGATGAGTGATGAGTATAGGGAGACTATGACCTCCCTTGATCTAGATGAGAATCCCTTCATGATAAGGTGGGCAATGTAGAAGGTCTTCCTAACTACTTTAGCTACATGGGTGTCGAATGACAGACTACTATCAACCTGGGTCCCCAGGTCCCTGATAACTTCTTCTGTACTCAGTGGATTGCCACCTATTTGGTAGCTAGGTAACCTTGTTTTTCCCGAGGGTATGACTATGCATTTTTGGCATTTAACTTTAGGCCATGGCTCTGGCACCAGTTATCCGTTTCTGTGAGACCCTTCTGAAGGATATCTGTGTCAGATGTGTTTTCTACTATGGCCCTCAGTTTGCAGTCATCTGCAAACTTTGTCAGCCATAACCCTCCTGTGTTTGCTTGTACTTGGAAAAGTAGATGCCAAACAAGAGTGGGCCCAGGACTGAGCCCAGTGGTACACCACTTGTGACAGGCTTTGAGTCAGACATGGCGCCAGCAACTCTGACCCTGTGGGTTCTGTCACTCAGCCAGTTTGCAACCCATCTTGTGATGTATGGGTTAACATTTAAGCTGATGAGTTTTTCAATGATACCCGAGTGGGGTATTGTATCAAAGGCCTTCGCCAGATCGAGGTAGGCTGTATGGACTGCCTTTCCCTCATCAATGGCTTTGGTGACTGTTTCGAAAAAGTCAACCAAGTTTAGAAGGCATGATCTGCCTTTGACAAAGCCAAACTGGGATGGATCCAAAGTCTGCAAATTCCCTATGTCTTTATTTATGAGGTCCATTATGATCCTCTCCATGGCTTTGCAGATAAGGCTTGTCAAGCTAATGGGCCGGTAATTTCCAGGGTCGGTGGAGGCACAACCTTTGTCAAGTGGGACCACAGTTGCACGTACCCAGAGGTAAGACTATGATTAAACAGCTGTCCTAGCTGTGGGTTTAATTCCTCGTTGAGCACACAGCCGGGGACACCATCAGGTCCCATGGATGCTGTGTTTTTTGCTTTGGAGAGAGCAGTTCTCACTTGAGATGTTTGGGGGCTGCAATATAGATATCTCTCCTTTTGGGGGAGGGGAAGTTTGCACTGAACCTGTCAGCCAGTATGTTGGCAATGTCTGTAGGATCAGTAATCTTCACATCATTTTGAACTAGTTCTGAGCATATCTGGGAGTTTCCTCCCAGGTTTCTGACATAGCTAAAGAAGGCCTTATGATTGTCTTTTGAGTCTTTAGCTATTTTTCTCTCAAAATTTGCTTTGGATGATTTTATGAGAGCTCTTAGTTTTTACTTATAGTGATCAAGGGTGTCTTACCTTAAGGATTTTGCTCTATCTTGTAGTAGCTTCCTCCTTTGTTGTAGAGTTTGTTTATGGCTGGGGTCCACCAGAGTGGAGTACAAAGAGTCTTTGTTTTGCTTGGGATTGCCTTATCCATGCAGTCCTGCAGGTGCTGGTAGAAGGCATTTGTAAGTGATTCAGCGGCTTGAGTACTGTTTTCCGTCGGCTCGGGGGCCTTAAAGGAGACCACACTAGTCTTTAGAAGTGTGAAGTCGGCTTTCGAGAAGTTCTAACATGACATTAATCAAGTGGAAAGATTAAGAGGAGGATACACAAAAGGGCAGTTAGATAACATATTTGAATAAAAACAACAGGCCACAGACACAAAACTAAGAAAACTTTAATAAACTCTAGCGCCTTGGCAAAACGCCTTCAAGGAGTAAAAAACATCATTAAAACAAGTATGTATATAAGAAATCTAAAACACATGACTAATTCATTCATTCATTAAACAATTAACAAATCAAATACTTCCAATTACATTCTGAATTTAAACCCAGACATACCAAAGTGCCATACTTTAGAATATAAACAGTTTCTTTATACAATAGTTTATCCTTAAGCAGAACATTTTCACCAAATCTAACTGCCACTTGCTCCAAAACAGAGCCCTGTCTTCTTCTTTCGTTTTTTTCCTGGTTAGGGGTTGCCACAGTGAATCACCTGTCCGCTCATGATTGGCAGTGAAGTTTTATGGTGTTGAGTTGCCAGCCAGGCACCCAACCTTCTATGGAAGGCACGCATGCATGCACTCACACCTAGGGCCAATTTAGAGTATCCACCTAATAGACAAAAATCTCCCTGATGATACTGTTTAAAGTGTAAGGCTAGTGGACTCTCCAGACACTGTTTCTTAATATCTCTAATGTGCTCCTGAAATCTTAGTTTAAAAGCTATTTGGCTTTCTCCTACATAAAACAGATTGCACAGGCATTTAACAGCATAAATAATGCCCTCAATAGTACAACATGTGAATCTGTTCACCACAATATATCTACAGATGGAGCACTTCCCGCATGGGAAACTGCCCATCACAGAGTAAGAGCATGGGGAAATTTGAATGACAGGGCAAACAAAACAACTGTGAACCAGCATGTCCCCCAAATGTCAACCCCTTTTATAAGAAATACGAGGAACATTACTTAATAAACTAGCAAGTTCCTGATTTTTCATCAAAAACTGCCAATAGTATCTCAGAAGATCAATCAACTTTTCACTAAAAACATTATAGGTTGTAACAAAATAAATATCTCTCTTATTCTTCTTATTACTAACCACTACAATTTCTTCCACTCTCACTACAGGGGAAATACACTCAACAGCAGACGGCACACGGTAACCATTCAACCCCCCAAGGAATGTGGGGAAACCCCTTTACCCCCGTGGCTGATATCCAGAGTGCTTAGCATGTTACTTATATCTGTGCAATTCCACTTCTTAATAACTTTCTAGAACATCCCTTTTATATCCTCTACTTATAAACATATCAACAGTTTTCTTAGCTTCCTTCAAAAAACGTAACTGATTATTACATAATCGGCATATACATAAAAATTCCCTGTAGGGTAGAAAGGAGATTAAAGGGGGGTTGGCAACTTTTCCCACATAGATATCGCCCCCATCAATAAATTTCCTATATAAAGTAGTTTGTATTTTTCCATTACTAAAGCCTTGCAACTTTAAATCCAAGAAGGAAACTTCCTCCCCTAATTGTAAAGATGAAGTTAAATCTATTATTTTGTAAATCCCCAACAAAACCATTAACTTCATCATAACCTCCATTGCAAATACGTACGAAATCATCAATAAACCTACAGTAATAAATAACATTTTTGTTCATAAAATCATGTTTGTACAAATAAATATTCAGTTTTAAATAAAGCCATAGTTAGATTGGCATACATGGGGGCAAAAGGAGCCTCATAGCAGTACCCTGGGTTTGATGACAAATTTTGTTGTTAAACATAAAGCTATTATTAACAAGCCAAATGTTAAAGTTTAATATTATAATTAGAAAGGGGACTGTCACCTAAAAAGTGATGTAATGCTTGTAAACCATGTATATGTTTGGTGCTAAGAAAAAAACTTCTAACATCTAACATCAACCAGTACATGCCTGCTTTCCATTCAAGTTGAGAAATCTTGTCAAAAAAAACATGTGTGTCTCTAATATATGATGGAAGTTTGACAACAAAGGGAAAAAGATACTCATGTAAAAAAAGACCAATATTGTGTAAAAAAAATTTGCAGGCCGATACAACAGGATGACCTGGTGGGTTACACAAACTCTTGAGGACTTTATTAAAGCAGTAGAAACTAGCACTACTACAGCCATAAACACCAACTTTTTTGTCCACATCTTTCATAAAATAGCCCAACCTATATCCTTTATCCGATATTGAACCAAAGCTTCATTATACAGCTCAGTGTTAGATCTTTCATATGCATTTGTTTCATTTAAAATTATCACAGCACATTTGCACATACTGTTTATAATGCATGGCAACTATTTTATTCCCTTTATCAGCTGTTTTAAAAATTAGCTCACACATATTGCACAAATCCTTTAAAGCTTACCATTAATTTTAGCCAAATTATACTGCACATAATATTTACGTCTCATAAAATCATCAAAAGTTCTCTCAAAAGCATAATTAAAAATCACAAAAATTTGCTGAATACATTCACTGTTAAACGTAGGATTAAAATTACTTTTATATTTGACTCTAGAAGTATATAGCAAACAATACGCATTAATCTGAATCACATTCAGCTCTTTCATCAGAGATACAAGAGTAAAAACTCTCATCTAAACTTCTACTAATATTAAGAGTCACAAACATTCTCTGCAACCTCATGCATATTACAATAGAAATATATTAGATGTAATTTGAGTACAAACTGAAAAATCTTACTCTTGAGCATATATAGACGTGCCAGAACTGGTGGAATGAATTTAAGTCCCAAATTCAAAACCGACAATTGTATCTCAGTTAGTTCATGGCCAGACAAATTGATTACCATGGAATTTAGAACAGTTACATTCCTATCAGCAAGTTCCTTATCTACTGATTCAAATTTCACATTACTGCCATTTACCTTTCTAAAATTTCTGTCATTGTTGTTCTTCCGCAACGATATTGCTGCTATGTCCAATGCCATTCTTTTCCCGCTTTCTATTGTTACTCATGAATAGATAACATATTTGAAGTCTGCTATCCGTTAAAAGGAGGGGAAGGATACAAGATCATACGTGAACTGGTGAGAGAGGTAGGGTGCAATGTGAGAAAAATGTAGGAAAGAAGCAGTAGAGGTAAAGAGACAGATAGAGGGAAGGCTACAAGAGTAAGATGTATAGGTAGGAAAGGATGCGAAGAAGAGTTAGAAAAATGCAGGAATGCTTCATCCTGGACTACTACAGGAGCAGATTCATGATTTGGTTAAGTATTCTTTTAAAGGAGCATTTGAATGAGTGCAGGTTTATGGTAGTTTTGATAGCTAAGGGAAGGCATTCTATAATTTTGTAACACAGCAGGAGTAAAGGCTTATATCTGGGCCTTTTGTTGGTTTATGGGTTGTGAGGAGGTATGTGTGTGTAGATATAAGATGTCTACTTGGTACATAAGTGTCGATTAATGGGCTTAGGGCAAGACAAACAAGAAATTTACGGATGATGTTGTGTAGTGTAATAGGTTGCATGTACTGAAGTTGGAGGGTGAGTTCAAGCCAGCAGAGGGATGTAAGGTTTTACAATGATGAATTAGATGGGATGAATTTGTGGCAAATTTGGCAATTGTATTATAGCAGCTTTCAAGTTGTTTTTGTGCTGGGCAGCCACGGTTGTGCAATGGTTAGCGTTGTCACCTCACAGCAAGAGGTTCTCCGGTTCGTTCCTCGGCTGGGGTGCCTTCTGTGTGGAGTCTGCATGTCCTCCCTGTGGTCGCGTGGGTTTCCACAGGGTGCTTCAGTTTCCTCCAACATCCCAAAGATATGCTGTAGGTGGATGATTGGACACTTCAAACTGGCCCTAGGCATGCATGTGTGTGCCTACCGTGGAAGGTTGGGCGCCTGGCTGGCAACTCGACACCGTAAAACTCTACTACCAATCATGAGCAGACAGGTAATCTGCTGTGGCGACCCCGAACCAGGAAAAGCTGAAAGAAGAAGAAAAAGAAGCTTTCAAGTTGTTTCTGCAGGAAAGTCTGTATATTTGTAAAGATTAGAGCTCCATATAACAGTGAGGGCAAGTGTAGTGAGGAAAGACTTGTTCCTATACAGGATGCCTAGTTTTTGGTGGGGTTTTTTTAAGCTACTTTTTATGTGGACAATGAATTTGAGTTTGTAATCAATTATTACTCCTAGTAATTTGGTATGTTGAACCAATTTGATTTCTGCACTGTTTGCAGAAAAGATTTTGAAATATGTTGTACTGGAGCAGTGTGATTTGCTGGGGAAAAGCAGAAGTTTTGTTTTTCTAAGGTTCAGTAGGAGTTGAGCATTAGTGGGCCAGGCTTTTATGGATGAGAAGGATTGTTGTGTTACATGTTATAGGTGAGATAGTGTGTCTGATCTGCAGATGATTGTGAAGTCATCTGCGTATTGTATCAGAGTACCTTTACCCGAAGCTGTATGAAGGCAGTTGAAAAAGTCATTAAATAAAAGCAGCCCAAGGATGAAACCTTCTGGTTCACCTATGGGGGTAATGAGATAGGAGGAGACAGGGGTGTTGCCACTTTACTGCTTGCTGTCTGTCAGATAGCAAGAGAACCACTGATGTGAGGGGAGGAGATAAACCAATACCGGAAAGTTGATCAAGGAGTTAAGAGTGAGAGACCATATCAAATGCTTTTGACAAGTCTAGTAATAATGCAGGCACTAGTTTACCGGCGTCATGGGCTTTATTGACAGTGTCCATAAAAGACAGTAGAGCTGTAGAACTGCTGTAGGCAGGTCTATAGCTATGTTGTGTGTGAGTGAGAAGATTATTAAGTGTGATGTGGTGAATAAGTTGGAGGTGTATGCATTTTTCTAGAATTTTGTAGAGGAGGGACAGGATTGCAATGGGACAGAAGTTTGTCACTTCAGTGAAGTTGCCTCACTTATGAATGGGCATAACGTGACATTTTCCATGAGGTGGGGACATGTGATGCAGCTATGGATCTATTAATTAGGGTGGTAACTGGAAATGCAATTGCATCTGCCGCCAGCTTTAGATATTCTCGGGAGAAGTTGTCTGTTGACGTACAGCAAGGTTTGACTTGTAGTAGTTTTTTTATTAGCAATATAGGCATGTGTTGAAAGTTAAAAAGGGAGTGGGGGGTGTGTCAGTGTTAGTGAGGTGTTGGTTATGTGAGTGTGTTGTGGGGGGTGTGTAAGGGTCATTACTGGGTAATTTATTTGGGGTAGTGGTATGTGATTTATGTGTGGGATTTAGAGTTTGGTTGGTTATTGATTCTACAAAGTAAGTATTGAATTTGGTGGCTGTTTGATGGGGTGGTCATCTGCCAATGGGTTTGGGTTGTCTTGTTTTCCAGGGTTGAGAAGTGATGATATGGAAGACCAGAATTTCTTAGGATTGCTTTTATGCTAATCTTGAATGTGGGTGTAATATAGTTTTTTGACACAGGATATTTATCGTTTTGTCTGATTCCGAAGTTGTCTAAATATTTGTAAGTTAGTGTCATTTATGTTCTTTAGTCAAGTCGTCCAAGCTTTGTCTCTATCTTTCATTAGGCTTGTGCAAAATCTGGTGAGCCATGGGGTGTGGTTATGCTAAATTATTTTGGTTCATTGTGGGGCTAGTGCATTGAGAATACTTAGGAAAGTCTTACTGAAATATTCAACTGCCTCACTAAGGAGTCTTTTTAGGATAGTTCAGTCAGTAGCTTTCAGTAAATGAATAAATACATTTTTGTTGAATTTTTGTAGGTGGTGTATGGTTTTGAACTTATGGATTTGGGTGATAGTCCTATGGATATAGACAGGTAGATGGTCCCTTAGAGAGTTAGGGAATGTACCCAAGGAAGGGTAGTTGGTAGGATTAGACACTAGAATCCAATCCAGGGTGGACTGTTGAGTATTGTTTTTACTATATCTAGTTGGTGTATTAATTAACTGAATAAAGCCACAGAGGTTTAGACTGTTAGTTGGGGTATATGTACAGATAGTCTGCCAGTCAATGTTAACATCTCCAAGTATAATGTTTTCATTTTGTATTGTTTCAGAAATCCAGACACATCCAGGACAGGATATTTTCTAAGGTGGGAGTGCTTTGTCCTGGAGGGACATACAATACAACAATGTTTATGCTCTTGGGTGAGTTTAATTTTAGGAATGTGATAAGGATGTCTGCATTATCAAATTTGGGTGTGGTTTTAGCATAGGGGATGACTGTGAGGGTATTTGGGAAGACTAGGGCTATTCTGCCTGCTTCTTTATGCACTCCATCTGCTCCAATAGTGCAGAAGTCAGGGGATAGAAATTCAGTATCTTTTATTTCAGGTTTTAGCCATGTCTCTTTGATGGCAAGGATGTCTGGATTGTAGTGTGTAAGCCAGGCGTGAAAAGCTGCCAGTTTGTTGCATATACTCCTAAGGTTAAAAGTGATGAATTTTAAGTGTTTAGGTTGTAAGTTGTGGTTGGGGCCAGGGTCTGGGTGAATATACCCACACAAGTGTATGAAACTGAAAGAGTGTCCAGCAGTATGTGAGTTTTTGGAAAATGTAGCTATATCTGCTAATTTTTGGTTGCAGTGTTTGGTACAGAAAATGCTGGGGTGGAAATAATGGGATAAAGGAACAATTAGGGTTGGGGATATCTGACAGTAGCCTGTGGTAGGGGGATTATGTGATGAGGCTGAGGTAATTGTGGAAGAGCATTTTATTAGTAGTGTATGTGGTAGGGTTGTTAGGCTAGAGAAGAGGAGAAGGACCAGATATGGAAGGCATGAGTAAACTAGCGTGACTGGATAGTTAAGGGAAGGTAGTTTGTAGATAATATAGGGACAGGGAGTGGTTAATGAGGTAGGAGTGAAGTAGTGAGTGATGTAGTTAAGTGAAGGAGTGGAATTTAATGGTGTATGTGAATGGCTTAAAACAATCTAGATTAAATCTGTTGGATTTTGAAGTGTTCCCTCCTTTTTATGAATATGGAGTATTATATATATATATATATATATATTATCCTATCTTACCTAATTTTTAATCTCTGTATTATTTTTTAAATCAGTTATGCATCTGTAAAATGTTTCATCACCCTTTCCTAAAATGTTCTGTACTTTCCATAATCTGGACCGTTGCTGTCCTACTTGTCTTTCCTGTTATTCTGTGGTTCATTTAATACTGCTGTATTGTCTTTTACTCTAAGGGTTGCATTTAGAAAGGTTACCACAAGGTGTAAGCCTGGTGTACAATTCACAATAATAATTTCCAATTCAGACACAACTCTACCATGATGTTGTACCACAAAAAGCCTTGGCAGCCTACTGCAAGTGCTAATGAGGTATTCCAGGGTAGCCTACGTTAATTAACCATGTGCTCTCACCCAGAACATGCTTGCTGTAAGGCATTTAAGCAGCTAAATGATTCAGAAAATTCTTCTGTTTAAGTTACCTCAGGCCACTCATGTTAATGAACAAGGCCAAAAGCTCACATTCATCCAGTGTGCTAGAGGTAAGTGCTGATCAGTTTAGTGGACAGCTAATATTGGGAGTGTGTGCACATGTTCAGCTGCATGTGTGAGTAAATTTAGAGGTATGAGTTGTGTAAGGTGTGTGTGTGTGTGTGTGTACAAGTGAATGGGTGCGACTGAAAGATTTGGGGCAGTGTGTGTTGTAGGCTGTCATACTTTCACACTCCCCTAGACTAAATATCAAATCCTTCAACACTGATTGAGGAGACTACACACCAGTAATTCTCTCTTTATATAATGCCTTAAAGGTTCTTAAAAAAAATATTAGAATGACATTTTGTAGCATGAATGATGTAGCACCACAGAACATTAAACACCAGGGATAACTATTTATATTGTGCCTTAAATACAACTACAAAAATTCAAACATTGTATTCTCAGCACTCATGCACTGTACCATCACTAGGCACCACAGACAGTTCTTATACATTACCCATGTCTTGTAAAATGAAAAAAAAAAGCAATATTAATGACAAAGGGGGGGGAGGCTTTGAACTCTGCACCCTTAACACAAAGAGCAGAGGCATTAACCATCTACACTTATTGAGGAACTAATGTATGAGGGTATTTTTAAGTATGAATAAGAAGCATAAAACTCTAACATCTGGCATTATTCACTGAGTGTAAATAACCACAAGTTATGAGTAACAGGGCACGTATAAGAGACAACACCAGAAGCAGACTGTAAAATCAGGGACAGGTGAGACGACTGGGAGTGTGTCCTTGTGGGGGAGGCTTTAGGACAGAGCTGGGAAGAACTCTTGGTGAAACCAGGGAAAAATTTGCATGGACTCAATGAGAACATTAATAAAGCAACAGGTCTGCACAAATATTAAGAATGATGAAACTCAGAAATGTCTGAAATGAAATGAAATGAAATGTCTGGCTTTATTTGACTGACTGTAGGGATCTGTGATTTATTATGAGGGAAGGGACAAAAATAAGAAGAAAATACATCAGAGACATTCTGTACTCTAAAGGACATGTAAGGGACTGTGCATGTGTTTTTAAATGTGTGCATGTAAGTGGGAGAGTGAACAGTTGGGGGTTGCCTGTATTAAACAGATGCATGGGCTGCCTTTGTTGACTACCACAGGAAAGTGACAATATGTACTCATGGTAGTTAAGGGTTATTCAGAGACATGCTAACTAGCCAAACATGAGGTATTTCCTCATTGTGGCTAAGATTCCTCTGAATTGCATTTTCTCACATCAGAAAAACAGTCCCTGGCTGTGTTTATTTGTTTTCTGAATCCCCCGGCATTTCTTTAAATTTAATGAATGATGCCCTTTTAACCTTTATTTCTACCTTTATGAAAACCACATTTCTTTTTTGTACCATTTTACTGACATGCTTCACATAGTTATGTTGCTTCTTTGACAGCAGGTGTTACTTTACACGGTAGCATTTTACTCCTCCTTACAGACAGCCTCTGAATGTTCTCACAAGGTATGCTCATTCTGCTATTAAGCCCACAGGAAGTTCAGCACTGTTACATTGATATGGCATGACTCCGTAGCTATATTATGAACAACAATGGCTAGTGGTCATGTCTGCCTTTTCCATCAACTTCCTTGTCTGAATCCTCTCTTCATCCTCAAGAAAGAGTACTGAATCCAAGATTTTTCTCTCCAGGTTGTGTTTCAAGATATATGTTATTTCAGTAAGACAAAGTTATAAAATCACACTGTAAGTTAACGGCAACATTTTAACTGCCTTTAAAGCACATATTTTTTACATCTAGACTGTGTGTGTGTGTGTGTGTGTGTGTGTGTGTGTGTGTGTGTGTGTGTGTGTGTGTGTGTGTGTGTGTGTACACGCGTGTAGGCCCGCATCTGCCTGTCTGTCTGTACGTATGTAGTATATATAATTGTGGTCACCATTCTGGATGACTTAAGAAAGGTCCACATCATAATATAGTTTTTAATTCTGTAATTTTTCTCTTTCAAGCTAAGCTGCAGAGTTTATTTATGTTGTCAATTAAGGAGTGGAAACCTTGATTACAATGTGGAAAACTCAGCCTACTTGCATAAATATGAAAGTTGGAATAAGCCTGTGTGTAAGGGCAGTCATTTTACATTGTGCTTTACATAAACCCAGGAATGATTACATGTAATTTGGTCTTGCTGTAAATGACTGCATAGCTGGTGTCTTCCCTACAATAATAATAATACAGTACTACATAAGATCATGACCTCTATCCCAGACAGAAGCTGTCTTCTTGCTGCCATAATTCACAAAGATTTGGGGTTAATAAAGAATACAGTAAACTATATAAAATATGCAGGGTCAATTCTATTGTATTATTTGAGATCACTCCGGAAGAAATAAGCAATATTCTGAATGACATGTGTACTTTATTCAAGCACGCATGATGGTAATAACAATATAATGTACATTAAGGCAGAATTGTTCATAGATGCATCTTAGAGAAAGGTTAATTTAGTCATATAGCAAGCAAATTAAGATTATAGACATAAATACTCTGCAGGAAATAGCTCATGAAACATTAAGCAATTTACCTTGAAGTCCATACTGCAATGTGTATGTTTAGGACCCCTACTAAAATTAGTATTTCTCTGAATTATACGTGTGAACATATTGAGTCACTGTTGTAGCCTACTATATATGATCTCTAGTATAACTAGATGTCTGTCTACTTTTCTTAATGAATTTCAGAAAGAAGCTGATAATAGCACATATTATGGTGTCATGGATATAGAATGCAACCTGACCAAAATGATCTTCGCTATGCACCCTCCCGTCCTGCTTAGTTGCACCATATCACTCAGACAGCACTAATTCTTGTAGGGCATTCAAATACCAGATGGCAGTTTGACAGCATTTTTTTGAGTAATTCCTACAAGAGGAAACCCCTACAAAGGCACTTCAGTATGCTACTGATCACTAGTCATCATGGCTACAGTCAAGAAATTTGTAGCTCTAGCCATCTCTGAAAAATAGTGTCTTCCACCTAGGTCAACTGACAGGAAAAGTCAGAGGGCCATCAAAGCCCTGCACATTGGTCTTCTGCTGGCATTTCTTTACTTTGTGGGCTGGTATCAGTGTTTTGTCAAGTTGAGCAGATTTTAGTGGTTTCTTCTCTTTGCCTTTTTGATTTTTGGACTTTAGCTACTATGAGGACTGAGCACACTGTGTGATATTGTGATGAGGAGTGGTGCATCCTCCTCAGGTACCCACAACTGCCATCAAGGAGAGAGGACACTGGTGTACACCCCTGGGGGTGGCTCAGTGTGGCTGGAGGGGAGAGCGTAGAGTCCACTGCCTTGGACAGCTCCCTCTCCCCCTCCTGCGCAGAGAGTCCATATCCTCCAGGGTGCATGGTGGACTGCACCACTGGAGAGGTGCCCACTCTGTGACCATCTCATCGGGGTGGCAGATGAGCGCCCATGCTTCCCACCACATGGACTGGGCCCTCCCCTCCCACCATGGAAGGTGAGGGGGATAGATGCCGCCCTGGCTCTCTCTCTCCCTCTCCCCCTCCCTGGGAGTCATGGACTCGATGCTGGGTGGGTGAAAAGAGACAGACAGAGAGGGTCAGGGCAACAAAGTGAGGAGAGGTGGTCCCCAGGGGTGGCGCAGTTCCGGGACCCTCCGTGTTAATGATCCTTCGGCAGGTTCACCTAAGGAAACCTTGTTATAACTTTTACTTCCTCTAGATAGTCAAGTTTGATCGTCTTCTCAGAGCACCACTGAGGCCATGACTGACTCCAGCGGAGAAGATCCAAGGACCTCAATACACCATCCAATCCATAGTAGTGATGGGTGGTGTGTACAAAGGGCAGGGACTTAATCAACATGAGCTTATGACCTGCACTTACTGGGAATTCCTCGTTCATGGGGAATAACTGCAATCTCTGGTCCCTATCACGAATGTGGTCCAGTGGACTACCCGGACCTGTCGGCCAAGGGTGGACACACACTGATCCATTCATGCATGCACTGTGTTGCATAGGAAATTAGTAGGAAAAACTCTTAGTACTGACTGCGTAATGGAAAACAAGCTACAAGCATTATTTGAATGATAAATAAAGATGAAAATGGTAGCATCTATCAGAAATGGATTTAACGCAAAGCAACTCCTCTTTTACAGTATGCAACTCTTGCAGGTCATGGAACATCCACGTACTCCTCTTTTATCCATTAAAATAAATAAATAAAACTTTTTTGTTTAGTGTTCATAAGTTGAATAATTATTACAAAGACTTTGATTAGATCTACCTTATGCTTGGTTGAAAAGATTTTTTTAAGAAAGCAAAGAAAAGTAGTCATTCTAATTCACTTGTGTAATTTAAGTTTTTCAAATTGCAGTTTAAACTGTTATTCTGACTGACTGCAACATATTTTAGTTAAGATCAGCATGTACCACGCCTTGCCAAAAAGTGACCAAATACGTTTGACATAATTATATGCACAATGCATTTTTAGAACAGTTACCTTTCAAAAAAATGAAACTTAACGGTCCATATGACTACTATAAATAAATAACCAGGCAGAACTTGTGATGAATCTGGTGATGATATATCTGTCTGACATTAAATTAAAATGCTGCATTAGTAAAGTAAATTTATTTTATTTATATTTGTTTACCGGGATACTGCACTGATCAGTCATGACCAATTCCAGGCTCAGCCCAGGTGAAATAGAAAAAATTTCAGAAACAAAAAATACAAAAATGTAAGCAATAACACAGTAGTTCAGACTACTTACATAAAAAAAAACTTTGTATATACAGTCTAGTTAACAAACATAGAATGATGTACAAGATATACACACACACACACACACACACACATATATATATATATATATATATATATATATATATATATATATATACACACACACACACACACACACACGTGTGTATATATACACTCGGGTACCAACACCACCTTTTCCCAATGGTTCTTGGAATTCATAAATTCCAGCGCCCTGGATCAACTAATCCACTGTCCCACTAGGGGCTCAAATATCCTAGACCTGGTCATTACTAACATGGGAGATAGATGCTCCACACCAGTGGTCACCCCCCTCATTGGTCAGGTCTGACCATAAGCAAATCACCCTTGACATCCACATCCCACCCTCACCCCCCAGAAAGGAAACCTCCGTAAAAAACTTCTCCAAAGCCAACTTCATGCTACAAGTCAGAAGTGACAAACTTTATGACACCCAAGCAGACGGGATCTGAAAGTCAACTGCTGAATCCTACACTAAGGCACTGTACGAGCACATCCACTCGTGCATGAATCGTGCCATCCCAAATACAACCAAAAAAGGAAGCCAATCTGGTGGTCCCTGCCATAAACAAACTATACAACAGAAGGGAGAAACTGTTGCAGAAAAGAGGAAAATCCCAGGATGCAAAAAACTCCCCTAAGCCTCAGTACAAATCCCCTAAGCCTCAATAATAAGCTGAGATCCCTCTTAAAATCTTCCAAAGCTAGTTACGAAAATAAAATTGCCAAAGATTCCAAAGACAACCACAAGGCATTCTGTAGTTATGTCAATAATCTAAATGGCAATGCTCAGATCTGCTTTGAGATACAACAGAATGGCATTAAATATACTGATCCCAAGGATATTGCCAATATCCTGGCAGATCGATTTAGTGCCAACTTCACCCCCCTCTCACCCCCTAAAGGGCCCACCTCAATACTGAAAGATTGCCAAATTCCGGTAATCACGGCCACACAGGTAGAAACCGCACTCTCCAAAACTAAGAATACAGCATCCATGGGACCAGATGACATCCCAGCTGTGTACTACATGAACTAAAAAATGAATTGGCACCTCACCTAAGTGTCATGTTTAATCATAACCTCACCTCAGGCTTCGTGCCCACTGAGTGGCGCACAGCTACAGTTATCCCACTTCACAAGGATGATCCACTTTGGATCCTGGGAACTACCATCCCATCAGTCTGACGAGCCTGATCTGCAAGGGCATGGAATGCATTATCATGGAACTTATAAAAAAAGACACTGGCAACCTTCAAACACTAGACCCCACCCAGTTTGGGTTTCTGAAGGGCCAATCTTGTCTCCTGAACCTGATTAACTTAATCGAATCAGTCTTCAGAGCTGTGGAGGAGGGTAAGATGGTCCACACAGCCTAACTGGACCTTGCCAAGGCCTTCGACACCATCCTCCACTCTGGAATCACAAATAAACTTACTAAGCTGGGCATAACTCCCTACGTCACTTGGTGGGTTGCCAACTGGCTTACTGACAGATCCCAGACTGTAAAAGTAGCCGACTCCAAATCCAGCTCCAGACAAGTGACAAGTGGAGTATCCCAGGGTTCAGTCCTGGGACCGCTCTTGTTTGGCATCTACTTCTCTGAAGTACAGGCCAACACTAAAGGACTCTGGCTAACAATGTTCGCAGATGACTGCAAACTGGGAGCCATTATTGAATCCCCAAATGATGTAGATATTCTACAAAAGGGCCTTACAGAAACAGATGCTTGGTGCCACAGCCATGGGCTCAAGCTTAATGCCAAGAAATGTACAGTTATCCCCTTTCGGAAAAAACATGTATCCATTCATTACCACATAGGTGGCAGTACACTAAACACCGAAAGTGTGATGACAGACTTAGGGATACAGGTGGACAGTGGTCTCACCTTCGATAATCATATCGCCACAACAGTCAGGAAATCCTTCTATGTGGCACACCTCATCACTAAGGGCTTTTCATCCAGAAAAAAGGAGGTCATTGTACTCATCCCTCATTAGACCCATTATAGAGTACAACACCTCACAAGACATCTGCAACAGCTGGAAGGGCCACAGAAATACCTCAATAAAAGAATCACAGGCCTAAAGTAGATGCCCTATGCTGACCATCTAAAAAAACTCCAAATATACTCTGTGGCATATCGTCTACTCAGAGGCAGTCTCTGCTTAACATACAAGGTCCAGCTGTTGGACATGCTCCACTTAAAGAAATCCCAATCCCTCAGAGCCACACACTCCAGGGATGTAAACTTTGTCATCACAATGAACAAAACATGCTGGAGGGATAGGTTTCTGACCCAGAGATTTCCCAAATTCTGGAAAAGACTGCCCATACATGTCAAGCAGAGCACCTCCTTGGCCCTCTTCAAAAGGAACCTTGACGACTGGATGGGAGATAGGAAATTCACCCCGGGGATCATGTCAATCTCCCTGCTAGACAGGGGTCCAGGGAAGTAAATATTGTGGGAAGAAATATCCAGGGAATTGTTATGGATAGGCTTGTATAGGCCCTAGGGCCGATAGCTTAGTACCAACCTATGAACCTATATATATATATATATATATATATATATATATATATATATATATATATACATATATATACATATATATATATATATATATATATATAAAGTTTCTAAAGTGAGTCACTCTTCAGTGAAACAATGAAACTTGAGAGATAAGAGACTCGGAAAGGAGACAGGTTAGGTGACATGTCCCATTAAAACAGTATGAAGAACTAAATATCTTCTCATCTGGGAGAAAGCATCAAACCTTTTAGTCTGTTAATACTCAAAGTATAAACTTCAGACCCAACATTTAGACCTGAGCTAGTAAAGTACAAGAAAGTACCACATACTGCTCCAAGTATAAATTGGATATAAAAACCTGCTGTTTTAAAGAAGGGTTAATATGGAAGACACATTCTACCTTAGTGCTGTTGTTTGGCACCAGAACTTCTAAATGGATTGCACTGCAGAAAAATTAATCACAGATGTAGTTGCCAGGGCAGCTGCTAGCTATAATTGAGATTATTACTTTCAGTGGAAACACTACAGCCCACATAATTACTCTAATTCTCCCTGGTGTGTAATAACAGTCAGATGAGAATACATAAACTAAGATAATGAAAACATTTTAGAACTCATTCGTGTACTAATGCTGTGGTCATTTATGAGCAGTCCCTTTCGTCCAAGGACTAGCTGTAACAAATATGTGCATTATCTCTCATCAGGAGTCTTGTCTGTCAAGTGTCAAGCTTTCATACACAGACAAAGGGAAACAATCTTATATATACAAATTAGTCTGTTTCCCTTTCTCCTTGATTGTGTGATCTCTGAGTTAGTGTATATGTAAATAAAAGAGAGTTACTGAATGTGTTTCTTTGTCAGCCAGTGAATGCAGACGTGGGAAAGGTACACTACAGCTAGTGTAACGGGAAACAGGACTTTCGCCTATACTGATGGTTTTGACAACTGAGACCTAACTTATTGGCAGCCAGCTGTGCAGCCAACAATAAGATGGGTGAGACTCAGTTGCTCCATTGCATTTAGAATGAAAATCAGCATATTGATTTCTGCATATCAGTGGTCAACCTTTCACTTATATGCAAAATGTTATGTGTAAACAATAAATTAAGAACAAATGTCACAGCTGATTAGCTAATATTTCAAAAACCTTCATTTGCCAGTCCATTCTTATAAAGAGTGATATTTTTGTTATTTGTTAGTTAACAGATGAGACTCAAGTAGTAATACCCAACAGGGTAGGCAGTTTCAGTTTCTGCAAGGCTGCCCGGAGATTTTTTAAAGCTTAATGTCACAAGTGTAATACCTCCTGCCTCTTATGTGTTCCAGTATCGACTGAAACTGCTCATACTTTAGAATAATACTATTATGCTCAGAAAACAGTACGTGTGAATTATGCAAAATTGTTCCTCAGTCATTTACTGCACTAAGTATTACCACTATTCTTTATTAAGTAAAAATAGGTCAGAAAAGAAACTGATATTCAGGAGACACAGTTTCGTGCACACTAAAATCTGCCATCTCTTAGTCAGACTGAACTGTACCTTAGCTAGTACAGTCACAGTGATGGCAGACTTTGTAAGCACCAGTGGGGGGATAATGTCACACTTAATTCTCTGGAATTGAAATCAACACAAGCATACGACACAGCCAGTGGAGTGGGATCATGTGGGAACTTCTCTTCATGACAGACTAAACAGAAAGGGACTTCTCTGTCCACAGACCCAAATTAAAATATGACTAAAACTTGTATCTATCAGTTAACTTCAAACTTAACAAAACACAAAGTTTTAAGTTGCTGCCATATAATTCTAAGTAATGGCTAACCACAGGAGTTAGTGAATCACTTTTATTTTACAAATATTAGTATTTCTCAGCTTAAGTGCTTTCGTCTTACAAAAAGACTTCATCAGAACCACTGATCCAAAGTAAATTGCCCTATTTGTCACCTTAAGTTGTGTTATTACGTCATTTATTCAAACATTTAAAGTATCCCATACATCCTAAGACTCCTGTAAACTATACTATACATAAATTTAATCTTAAACACAGTTTCAGTGCTATGCTTTCTGTAAAAAAAAAAAAAAATACATTAACATAAACCATCATGTTGGTAAAATGAAGTATTCAGGAGTATGGATTAAAAAGAATTTGGTTATGGCAGCTAAGAATATGTAGAAAGAGACTAAACAAAAGATAATACAAAAACTGATAAACTGGAAGCTCTTGCTTTTGGATATGGACAGTGAGATACAAACAGTGAAAATGTTTTTAATCCCTTTAGTTTTATACACAGGTCAGGCATATTTTTATCAACCAGAAAAGTTGTGGACAGTAATTAATAAAGAGTTAAATGATTTTACTTGGTGGGGGAAAAGAGTCAAGTGAGATAGGTTGATCCTCCAAATAGAACAAGGAGGTTTAGGATTACCTGATTTGAAGAGATATTTTACAGCTACACAGTTAAAACTCTCATACATACCACAAGCAGACGCTACACTGCAATGTGGAAATGGAGGATGATAAAGTAGGGGGTAATTCAAGAAATAATGAGAGTGGGAATTTTGATGCAGATCTTTATGGAGCTCCTCTCCCTATTAATCTCCAGTCACCATTCAAATCAAAATTATCTTCATGCTATAATAAAATGTCCAGGTTTGCCACAGGATCCAAATCTTCCACTCATCACTGCAACTCCCTTCATGCCCTAACCTGGTTGGAACTCCCAAACTACCTGACTTTCATTGAACTTACAACAGCGCATAAGCTCATTTTCAAACCCTCTATCATTCTCTCTCCTCTAACCTAAAAATGCACTAACCACATAGAACACGAAGATCCACAAATCACAATCTCCTAGAACTTTACAAACCTGTACGTTCTCCAGGGCAACTCTTATTATCTTACTCCCTTGCCAGGTCATGGAATTCACTTCCTCCTCACATTGGAACTACCCAGAATCTCTCTACCTTTAAGACCTTACTCCACTCATCTCTCCTCTCTCTGGGAATGCTCCTGCTCTCACCCCACCTGAAGCCTTCTACCCTTTTTACCCCTTTCTATTCTCAAATTCAACCATTGTATGTCTATTTCTAGTTTAATTTGTTCAATTTTACTGTCCCCATATATGATGTACTACTTGAATTTTTGTTTCTTTATTATTGTAAATACTGTATTTGAATTTTTATTGTGAATACAGTAAATACTGTTTTCTGTTTGGAGTTTTTCTCCCGGGCCTCCATTGAAAATGGGCTCACCTAGGACCAATGGAGTTTCCTGGTTAACAAATTGCAAATAAATTAATTAATAAATAATCCTTAAGGAGAATAACAACGATCATATAAAATATTATATTCATAAAGTAGCAGAAAGCATACTAACAACTAAGCCAACACTGGAATGGAGAAAGGAGATTCTGCTGATAGGGATGACTGCAATTAGGGGTACAGAGAATAGACAAGAGGGGCTGGAATCTTCTGGGAGAAGCTGACAAAGTAACCAAGGTATTGGGAACAAATAATTAGAGAAGGAAAGGTAACAGAATGGGAAGTGGCCAAGAAGACATTTGGACTGCAGGCTAACAATGATTGCCTTCCCTATCAGGGATTAATATCAGAGTACAGACAAAGAGAAAGAGATAGGGGAATCCTAAATGAAAGACCTACACTGGTTGAGTTTTTAAATGAATCTAAAACAGAAGCTGCTTTTAAAAAATGAATCATTAGTAGAGCATATACAATATTGCACAATAACTATAGGAATCAATCAAAATAAGTCAGAGAAGATTGGGGAGAAAGCTTAGATATGCAATTCACAAAGAAATAATGGGAGGACATATGTAAGTCTGTGAATATGGCTGTCAGTTTGGGACTTTTGTTTCTATTGGGAGGGTAAAACTTAAATATTCAAAGGTGTAGATAGTTTAGTGTGTTAGTATTAAGTTAATAGGTTTTAGGGGGGTATTGGGGGTGTATCTTTTTTTTTTGAGGGCTTTCAATAAAACAAAAAGTTTTATAAGATATGACATAGGCTCAAACGGATATGACAAGAAACAACTGTATAATGTTTCAACCTGCCAAACACTGTGTGCATGTAACACAAAAGCTGGAACTAGATATTTAACAAAAAGAAGTTATACATAAAAGGTGGGAATAATAAGTTTTTAATACAATGATGCTTTCTGTAAGTGAACTATATTAAAAATATAGTGTGCAAATGGCTATGTTACAGGAGAAACACTTAGAAAGAACTGAATATGTGAATTTGATAAAGAAAGGGTTTTCAGGATGGTTACTCAGTGGAATACCTGAAACAAAGGAAAAAGAAATACTTATATTAATCACAAGAGGAGCTCCAACAGTGATAGAAGAAGATAAAAAAGATAATAAAGGCAGATTTGTAGTGCTAAGGGGCTACTGGCAAGGGAGGAGGATTACACTGGCACGTATTTACATTCCACCTAAAACTGCTATAATGGAACTTAAGAAAATTCTGGGAGAAATAATCAGTTTTTCAGTGAGGAATATTAATTATAGGTGGGGACTGGAATTTGATTTTCAGCAGTGAAGATGTGTCTTGGAGCCTAGAAGGGAGAATATAACAAAGGAGAGTAGATGTTTAAAGAAGTTTATGAAAATACTTAGCATGGAAGATGCAAAGTCAGTAACAGGAGTTTGGAATGATTTTGCATATTATTCCCCAAGATGTAAAAACTCGGCTAGGCTAGACAGAATTTACGTTTCACGTGAACATGTTTATTTATTTAAAGGTCTTGATACTCACCCAATAACTATTTCAGATCATGGTCCAATAACAGCTAAAATAAAAGCAAAGGATAATGAAATAAAAATGAGACATTGGCACTTTCCCACCTATCTGTTGAAAAGAGAGGAATTTAAGGAATGGGTAATGGAGATTATTCAGGAGCTGTTAGAAAGGATAGAAATTTCTTCTGAAAATATAACTAGGGAGTGGGATAAAAATAAGGTGGAGTTTCAAAATAAGCTATGGTTAAGAAGTAACAAGAATTATTTAGAGGGACTGACAAATGTTAAAGTATGGCAAAAAAGGGGGAATCTCACAGAACATGAAGAGGATCAATTGCAGAATGGTAGACAGAAAAGGAATAGTTGTGTAAGAACCATAACCTTAGATGTCGTTCTCTTCCATGTTGCAGTATTCATAACAGTAGGTAGGGTTGCTGCCTGCAGCACCTGACATCCGGCCAGTATACCAAAGTCTTTGGAGGTGGGGGTACATGGTGTCAGAGCCATAAACCGACGTAGGCCATAAAAGTGACGTCTGCACATACCCCCTTCAGAATGGACTGCCGCACACAGTAGTACCCTTGTCAAGTAAGAAGAGGAGATATCAAAAAAGTATTTCAGACTCGCATGTAGGACCAGACCAGGGTGTGCATAAAAGGCCTGTGTCTGTTGCTGAGGTTACCTGGATGGGGGACAATGTCCCCCCAGGAAATAACATGTGAAAAAGTATGGAGAGAAAACAAGAGGGGGTAGGAGGGAGGGACTGAATACTGCAACATGGAAGAGAAAGACATCTAAGATTATGGTAAGTTCTTACACAACCATTCTATGTCCTTCTATTCTCATGTTGCAGTAATCATAACAGTAGGGAGAGTACTAGAGTTGTTAGGTATGAGGCTGGGTAGAAGGATGTGGTCCTTGGTCAATGAGACCTTGAAGGATAGATCTGGCAAAGGCAGTTCTAGCCCTGGAGACCAACTCTAATTTGTAATGCTTGGTAAAAGTATGAACTGATGGCCAAGTAGCTGCTTCTAGGATAGAGCGTAGTCTACCCCTTTAAAAAAGGCAACTGAGGAGGCAGCTACTCTGGTGGAATGGGCTTTAACATTCCCAGATAAAACTTTGCCATGAAGGGAATAACATGTACAGATGGTCTTGGAGATCCAAGAAGATATAATCTGTTTAGAGACTACCTTTCCTAAAGCCCTTGGGTGAAAGGAGATGAACAGTTGGTCAGATTTCCTGATAGGTTTGGATTTGTGTAGGTAATACTTAAGTTGTCTGTGGATGTCTAGGAATGTAGAGTCCTTTCTGAGGAATTCTGAGGTTAAGGGTAGAAAACAGGGAAGTTAATGGTCTGATTTAGTGAGAGCTCATTAACCAACTTAGGTATGAAGGAAGGATTAGTCCTAAGAGAGACTTTGTCCTTATGGAAGATAAGGTAAGGAGGAATGGCCATTAGGGCTTGTATTTCTGATACCCTCCTGGCAGATGTGAGAGCCACCAGCACAACTGTTTTCACGGTACATAGTTTGAGGGATGCTGAGTGTGCTGTCTCAAAAGGTGGTAATGTAAGTTTCTCAAGTACAAAATTTAAGTCCCAAGGTGGCAGTATAGGTTTGCGAGGGGGTCTGATGTAGAGGACCCCTTCAAAATAGCTTAACTTCCAATCTGGTTGCCAAAGGAGGAGTCAAGGGCAGGCAAGCTGAAATGGCAGACAAGTGGACCTTAACTGAAGAATACTTTAGTCCTAAATGAAGTAGCTCACACAAGTAAGAAAGGACCATAGGTACAGGAATGAGAAAAGGGTCCTGGTTATTATTTTGACACCATCTGGAGTATCTTTTCCAATTTGATACATAGTTTCTCCTTGTGCTAGGCTTCCTGGCCTCCTGCAGAACATTGAGTACATCCTCGGAGTATAGATGTCTGAAGGGGAT
This sequence comes from Protopterus annectens, assembly GCF_019279795.1. Taxonomy (NCBI): domain Eukaryota; kingdom Metazoa; phylum Chordata; order Ceratodontiformes; family Protopteridae; genus Protopterus; species Protopterus annectens. The sequence goes on along the minus strand of NC_056729.1, from coordinate 1,489,031,788 downwards.
TAGAACCCTATCACCCATAAGGTTGGTCACCTGAGGGTGCACTTAGGATCCCCTGTCCTGTGTGAGTAGGTCTAATCGGTGGGGTAACCTGTGATGATTGCCCTTAGCTAAAAGTAGAGAAGGGGAAACCAATGCTGTCTTTCCCAAAAGGGGTCACCAGCAAGATTTTTGGTTTGTCCCTCTGAATCTTCAGAAGGACCTTCTGAATTAGTGTGAAGGGGGGAAGACATAGAGATATATCCCTGCCCAAGAAAAAGAGAGGGCATCAACCTTCCAAGCTTGAGGATTTGGATTCCTGGAGTGGTAAGCACTAGGTAACCTATCTACCACATAAGGAGTGGTTCTGGCCCAGAAATTGTAGTTACTGGCCGTTTGGGCAGTTTTTCCATCTCTCTCAACTTTCTGATTTAAAAGCCGGCATTTGCACTTGTTTCCTCCCTTTCCTGTAACTAGTTTAGTCCAGATACAGATTCTTAGTTTTAACACTTGAATTTGCTTATTCGTGATCAGCACTTGTTCAGAACTTGTTGTAAGCACTAAATAACCTACTAATTACTACAGCACTCAACCTTCCTCATTACCTAGAGGAAAACAGTTTTGGTACTTACTTTCCTCAGTTGCTTAGAGAAAAACAGCTCTTGACTCACTTTTCTCACTTATCTAGTGGAAAATAGTTATTTATTCAGGCATGTTCAAGGGTCAGCTCCCAGTGTTCTCTCCTGTCTCTCTGATGAATCTGGGCATCTTGGGGCAATGTAGAAATTGCCTCATGTACACAGACAACCGTCTCCTCCTACCACCCAACACTACAACTTGTGAGAGATGCACTTATCTAGCCAAACTGGAGGTAAAGCTCTCACCAACCAAGACTGAAGTTGACAGTCAAGAGGAGAAGGTAAACATTTGCACCACACCACACTCATCACACAGTCTCACTAAATATACACCACCAAAATCCACACATAGAAACACAAAACCATTCATGGAGGCTCTCAATAATAATCTGCTCAAACAACAGAGACCTCCAAAGCAGAAATGCAAGCAACCTCCACCCCCCAACACAACCCAAATGACACACAGCCAGCAGACTCAGTTTGCCACTCAACCACAGTCAATAAGGCAAAACAACGTACCCAACACACTAGTCATAGGTGACTCTATGGTCAGGCACACTGATGTCCCACTCCCCAGGCTAAACAAGGAGAAGGTTACTGTCAGCTGCCTGTCAGGTGCCAGGATCCGCCACATAACCCATGCACTCAGGTCACTCCACAGCAAGTACAAATATGACACTGTCATTGTCCATGTTGGTGTGAACGACCTGAGATGTACCTCCCTGGACTACAAGAAAAGAGACATGGAAGAGCTCTCTGATCTTGTAGCCCAAGCAGGTATGACCCTAGCCCTGAGTAGCATTCTGCCATCACCCAGAATGATGCCGCAGTACAAGGACAAAATGATTGACTTCAACAATTGGTTAAGCTTCTGGTGTCATTCTAAAGGGATCCAGTATCTGTCTGCCTGGGATGACATGATCGACAGACCATGATGCTTTGCCAGAGATGGCCTGCACCTGTCACCCCTGGGATTCCGGATACTGGCTAAGGTTCTTGCCGCCCCTATAGTGCCTTTTTTAGGCAAGGTTCAAATGACAAATTCACCACCGTAACAGGAACAGGCAAGCAAAAACTGAGGGTGATGCTACTGAATGCTAGAAGTCTAAATCTCAAAATGCACTTACTCGAAGCACTCCTTAAAATAGAGAACATAGATATCTGTGCAGTGACTGAGACCTGGTTCAAGGCTCCAGAGAGCACCCCTGCACTACCAGGCTATAACTCATACCACACTTTTCGGCCATGTAACCAGGACCAGAACACCAAAGGCGGAGGTGTGTCCATATTCATTAAGGATATCCACACCTCCAGGCTAGTTGCTCAGCATAATGCAGCCCAGGTTATTCAAGTGCAACTAACTCTGGGCAAAACTGCAATCCAAATTGTAGCTTGCTATAGATCCCCCACCATGCCCCAGGATTCCCATTCCTCTTTTCTTGATGTATTTGAAAATATTAGGGTTCAACCAAACACCCTAATAATGGGCGATTTCAACTACCCCACCATTAACTGGGAAAACTACTCATGTACCAACTCCTTCATTCAACGCTTTCTGGAATTCATAAACTCCAATGCCCTGGATCAACTTATCCACACCCCAACCAGGGGCAACAATATCCTAGATCTAGTCATTACCAACATGAGTGACCGGTGTTCCACACCTGAAGTCAACGCCTCATTGGTCCGATCCGACCATAAGCTAATTACCCTAGATATCCACATCCTGTCCCTACCCCCCATTAAGGAAACCATGGTAAAAAATTTCTCCAAAGCCAACTTCATGCTTCTTAAGACAGAAGTGGTGAACTTCAAGACACCCATGCAGATGGACAATACAGTTATGACTACTGAATCCTACACAATTTCACTTTATACGCACTTACACGAGTGCATGGATCGTGCTATCCCAAACAGAACCAAGATGCTATCCTCCAAAAAAAGGAAGCCAATCTGGTGATCCCCTGCCATAAACAAACTGTATAACAGAAGGAAGAAACTGTTGCAAAAGAGAGTAAAATCCCATGAGTGGAGGTCAGCCTCAGTAAGAAGCTGCGATCCCTGATAAAATCCTCCAAAGCTAGTTACGAAAACAAAATCACCACTGATTCTGAAGACAACCACAAAGCATTCTATAGCTATGTCAAGAATCTTAATGGCAACACTCAGATCTGCTATGAGTTACAGTACAATGGCACTAAATATACAGACCCAATTGATATTGCCAACATCCTGGCAGATAGGTTCAGTGCTAACTTTACCCCCCTCTCACCCCCTAAAGAGCCCATCTCTATACCGGAAGAATGCAAAGTTCCTGTAATCAAGGCTGCACAGGTAAAAACACACTTTCCAAAGCCAAAAACACAGCATCCATGGGACCAGACAACATCCCAGGCTGCGTTCTACATGAACTACAGAATGAACTGGCACCCCACCTAAGTACCATGTTCAATCACAGCCTCACCTCAGGCTTTGTGCCTGCTGAATGGCACAAAGCGACGGTTATCCCACTCCACAAGGGGGGAGCCACCATGGACCCCAGGAAATACCGCCCCATTAGCCTGACGAGCCTGGTCTGCAAGGCCATAGAATGTATCATCATGGAACTTATAAACAAAGACATTGGTAATCTCCCAACTCTGGACCCCACCCAGTTCAGGTTTGTAAAAGGCAGATCATGTCTCCTAAACCTGAGAGACTTCTTTGAAGCAGTCACCAAAGCCATAGACGAGGGTAAGGTGGTTCACACAGCCTATCTAGATCTCACCAAGGCTTTCGGCACCATCCCCCACTCTGGAATTATAGATAAACTCATTAAACTAGGTATAAATCCCTATGTCACAAGATGGGTTGCCAACTGGCTCACTGACAGAACCCACACTGTGAAAGTAGCAGACTCCAAATCCGACTTCAGACCAGTGACAAGCGGAGTACCACAGGGATCAGTCCTGTGTCCTCTCCTGTTTAGTATCTACTTCTCTGAAGTACAGGCTAACACAGAAGGTCTTTGGCTAACGAAGTTCACAGATGACTGCAAACTAGGAGCCATAACTGAAACTCCTAACAATGTGGACATCCTACAAAAGGGCCTCACTGAGACAGATGCCTGGTGTCAAAGCCATGGTCTCAAGCTCAATGCCAAAAAGTGCATTGTCATCCCCTTTGGTAAAAATTCTGTACCCATGAACTACAACATAGGCGGTAGTATACTTAACATCGAAAGTGTGATAAGAGACCTTGGGACACAGGTGGACAGTAGTCTCTCCTTTGATAATCATATAGCCACAGTAGTCAGGAAATCCTTCTACGTGGCACACCTCATCACAAAAGGTTTCTCATCCAGAAAAAAAGAGGTGATTGTTCCCCTCTACTCATCACTCATTAGACCCATTATAGAGTACAACACCCCTTTTGGTATGTACCTCACAAGACATCAACAACAACTGGAAAAGTCACAGAAATACCTCACAAAGTGGATTACTGGCCTCAAACAGATGCCCTATGCAGACCGCCTCAAAAAACTCCAGCTTTACTCCATCACATATCGCCTACTCAGAGGTGATCTCTGCCTAACATACAAAGCTATGTCAAACCCAGAGCTGTTGGACATGCTCCACTTAAAGAAATCCCAATCCCTCCGAGCTATACGCTCTAGGGACCTAAACCTTGTCACCACAATAAACAGAACATGCCGGAGGGATAGATTCCTGTCCCAGAGACTTCCCATACTCTGGAATAAACTACCTACCTATATCAAACAAAGCTCCTCATTAGCACTCTTCCAAGAGAAATCTTGATGACTGGATGGGAAATAGGAAATTCACCCCAGGGATCACTTCTGTGGCTCTGCTCGACAGTGGCACAGGAAAATAATTTTCTTGGGTGGCAAAAGCCAGTGTACCTTCTTGGCTGAGCTTGTATAGGCCCCAGGGCCGATAGCCTAGTACCTACCTATGAACCTATGCAAATAGAGGCATCTGTCTGTTCTGAGAGGAGGCAAACAGATCTGCTTGTGGAATACCCCACCTGTGAATAAGATCCAGGAACACCTCTCTGTGAAGCATCCATTTGTGAGAGGGTGCAAAAGTTCTGCTGAGAGTGTCTGCCATAATATTCTCTGCTGAAGGGATGTACATTGCTTTCAGGTGGCTATGCAGCATTGATGCTAAGGTCCAAATTTGAATGGCCAGACTGCAGAGGGGGTAAGATGTCATTCCCCACCCTGCTTGCTTATGTACCACAGGACAGTCATATTGTCTGTGATTACTTTTTATGTGCCTGGGACCAGGGCTTGTTGGAAGGTTTGCAGGGCTAGAGAAAGTGCCTCATTTCTTTGATGTTGATATGGTCCCATTGTCTGAGAGCAGACCATTTTCCTTGCACAGTGTTTTGTTTTTGGTTGTGCATAAGCACGGCTCCCCACCTTATATCTGAGGAGTCTGTAAATATCTGCTGTAATGGGGGAGGTACCGGTAGGGGATGCCCCGGTTGTGATTGATGGCTGACATCCACCATTGTAGTTCTTTCTTCAACCATGGTAGGAGAGGGAGATGGGTATCCAGAGGGTGAGAGAACTGGCTCCACTGAGTTTTCAGAACCCATTGGATCTTCCTCTTATGTAGTCTTGTCAGAGGGAGCATGGATAACAGGAATGCCATGTGTCCCAAGACTCAAAGGAATTATCTGGCTGGTAAATCAGGTTGATTGAGAAGGTTTTTGAAGTAGACGGTGAGGTCTGTTATCCTCTGATCTGGTATGAAAGCTGTCATCCTGTCTGTTCTGATCCCGCACCCCAGGAAAATTAGGTCTTGAGTGAAGGCCAGGTGGGATTTTACCTTGTTTAAAATGAACCCTAACTCTGCCACGGTAAAGGTCACCCTTTGCAGGTGATGGTATATGGTTTGATGGTCCTGGTGAAGTATTAACAGGTCATCTAGGTATGGGTATATTTGGATTCTCTGAGTTCTGCAGTGGGCAATCACTGGAGCTAGGAACTTTGTAAATTCCCAAGGTGCTGTTGAGAGCCCAAAAGGTAATGCAGAGAATTGAAAATGCAAGGAACTTACTGAAAAGCGTAGGAATTTCTTGTAGTCTGGGTGTATGGGAATATGAAGGTAGGTGTCCTTCAAATCCAGAGCTACCATGAAGGCCTGGTTTGGGATAAGAGGCAACAGTAGTTGTAAGGTCAGCATTCTGAAGGTGTGGACCTTGAGGAAAAGTTTCAGAACAGATAGGTCCAGAAATGGTCTCCAAAGACCATCTTTCTTTGGGACCAGAAACATCTTTGAGTAATAGCCCTTGTTTCTCTGTTTGATAGGTACCCTTTCTATGGTGTCTGTAATTCGTGGAGAATGGAGGGGAAGAGATGATATTGGTTTGATGGAGGTTGGGGTATGCCCTGGAAGGGGGGCAATGTCCACCAAGTCATAAAGAAACCTCTATGAATAATGCAGAGGACCCATTTTTCTAATGTGATCTTCCACCAGGAGGGTAGGGAAAGGGTGAAACATAGGGAGAGGGGGGGGGTGTTGGGATGTAGAGGCTTTGAGTCACAGTGGAGGTGGTCTGGTTTGATCAGACAGACTCCAAAAGGAAGTGGAAAAGGCAGTGGGAGGGGTTCTAGGAGTGGAGTGTTTCCTAGGTTGCCTTCTTCCCTTTGCCCGGGGTGGAGCAGAATGAGCTAGCCCTTTGTGGATAATTCCTGTGGTATCTGGGGATAGGTGTCACCAGCAAATGTTTCAGATTTTGTAATTCCTTTCCTTTTTCTAGAAAGGATTTGAGTAGTTCTGCTGAGGCTTGTCCGAAGAGAGCCTCATTATCCAGAGGGGCATCTAACAATTTGGTTTGAACATCCAAAGGTACGGGTTGTAGTCTCACCCAGGAGTATCTCCTCAGAACAGATAGAGAAGCTGATGATTTTGAGGAGGCTTCTACAGCATCACAGCTGCACTTTATGGAGTCCCTAGTCACTTGAGATGCTGTGGAAAGAAGGGTGTTGAATTGTGTCTTAGCAGGTGAGTCTGCTACCTCAGATAGGAGTGCTGAGGCCTTGGAGAGAGTGTCCAAGACAAACCTTGCCATGTGAGTTTGGTAATTAAGGGCTCTAATAACAAAAGTAGAGGAGGTATAGACCCTTCTTACCTAGTCTATCCATGAACTTACCGCCCTTGTCAGTAGGGTAAAAAGAAGAAGAAGAGAGCTAACTGGAGCATTTATTATCAGAAACTGCTATTACTGCAGGGTCTGCTGCTGGGTTCTTAAAAAGGAATTGAGTGTCTTGAGGCACTTTGTAGAACCTGTCTGGATGTTTGGCAGAAGGGGTTTGGGAATCAGGGGCCTGGAAACCAGCCAGAAAGGCATCTTGAAAGGTCGGAAGTAAGGGAGGGACAGCAAAAGGGGAGTTTTGCTCCATTTGGAGTAAATCAAAGTACCTCTTCTTTGTGTCAGAGACATCCAAGGCCTGCCACTTAAAATGTTCCCTCATAAGAGAGATACTATCTCCAAAAGTGAACTCCTCTCCTGGAGGCTCAGAGCTGATGGAATCCTCTTCCTCAGGAGAGATAAAGTCCTTTGGGAAATCAATCTGTAAGTAATAGATCAAGGATTCCTCAGAGGAGGAATATTCTTCCTCTGATACCTCTAAGGCCTGCACTGGAGAGATGGCAGATTGGGGTAGTTGTGTTTGAAGGGCCTGGAATGCCCTGAAAAGGTTCTAAGAAGAAACTTCCCACCCAGGAACAGGTTGTTGTTCTGAGTGTTTCAGCTTCTGTCTCAGCTTTTGTTTCATCTTCAGAGGAGTGGATGCCTGTCTGTTTGGCAACTGTGGTCTGGGAGGATGGTAGGGTAGTAGGCCCCTCTGATGCCATGAGCCTTGGTTCCCCTCCACCATTAGGAGCTGATGGCTGTTCTACCTCAGAGAAGTACTCATCATTTCTGCCAACCCAGCTTCCACTGAGGTTCCAGGTACAGGTACAGAAATGGAGATCCAATGAAGAACCGGGCTTTCATCTGCCTCAAGAGCCTCAACGGATGCCTGAGGTGCAGCGTAGGAATCGGGCCTAACTTTTTTGCCCTTTTTCTGAGGCGGCTCGTCGGAAGTGCCTACCCTCCATTCCTAGCGCTAGGCACGAAAGTCTTTGGTTTTCCAAATATAACTTCAGCACAGCCAGACGGCTGTGAAGAGTTTTTGGTACAAAAGATTTACAGATCGCACAAAACGTATGGTCGTGGGCCTCACCTAAGCAAAAAACACACTGATTGTGCATGTCCTTGTGAGGAATTTGTCTCCCACAAGCACATTTCCCTTTCTAGTGGACATGTACATCTCAAAACTAGTAGTTTTTCAGAATAGATATTATTTTTATATATTTTTAAAGTTGGGGTTATGCAAACATATATTTAATATCTAATAAATTATGGGGCTGTTATTTTAATATGAACCCATATATCATTCAGGGTCATATGTATCTGTTTTTATGCTGTTTTATGTACTTGTGTTTTAGTTTAAGCACTAGGTTTTATATACACAATCTTAACAGTTTTATTGTTTTAACAAACTGATTGGTTTATTGGTTTAGTGGATGTCCCATGATTAGTTTGAGATGTATTTAAAAGGTATGTGTGTTTTAATTAATGGCAGTTCTGAAGAAGTCCCATTTGGGGACGAAAGCACTTAACTGTCTGCAATAAATCTGAGGAGTTTTACCTGAACTTTTGTGGTTTCTTCCACACTTCTAGTGTGGTTATTAGGGGAACAATACATACATGGGAGGAATGAGGTCTAAAAGTCGGCAGGAGTTAAATGAGCTACGTAATGTTTGACTGAGAAAGATTGGGTAGATTATAAATGATGTATAATGCTGGCAACTGGGAGTGTGTCAATATGGTTTGTGATGTAAAATGCCTGCAACTAGGATTGTGTTGGTATGGTTTATTTTAATTTGCATTAATGTATGATTGCCTATGTAGTAAGAGATGGTTTAATAAAGATGTTTTTGTTTAAAAATGAGGAATTGAACAATTTATGTAATGTTGCTTATGTTATATGATATATAGCAATATATGTGAAATAAAATATTTGTTATGTTAATTACAGTGTGATTATTTTTACATGAATGCAAATTTCCCTATGTCACAAATGATAATTCAATAAAGGTGTCTGGAAAAATATACATGAAGTAGTGAATAATGTAACAGATATAAGAGAACAGGAAGTGGGATCTTTGGAAAAGGGTAGGAGTAAATCACATAGAAAGAAAAGGAAACTATAGGAACAATACACAGAAAAATGTTTTAGAGGAGGAATGAGGTTTAAGAGAAGACAGGAACTGAATAATTTATGTTATGTAATGATTATAGGCTATATAAAATACATGTGAAGTATAATGTTTGTAAATGTGAACTTCTTACTATGTTTGATTACTTTTCTATAAATGCAAGTCTCCCTATGTCACAAGTGATATTTCAACAAAGGTGTTTAAAAAATAAACAATCTTGCAATTTTTCCACTTTTAACTTCAATATACTGTTCAATGTGATCTGTCCATTCAATCCAAGGGGTTTATCGGCTTGCAAACACAGCTGCCACAATAATTCCTTGAATTCAGTCTTTCCATCCTATAATCCACCTCTAGGATTTTCTTATTATCTTCTCTAAAGAAAATTGGAATTTAACAACCTGTTACAACTAGTGGCACGTCTACTTTATGCATTATTCATATTTTTCTTATCAATGTTGTAATAGGTTTCATACATACATTTTGTTAAACATCTTCTCGTTTTCCACACATAATACGAAGTACATGATTGACATATTACCACATATACAATACCAGAAGTGTTGCAAAATAATGAGGTACTTTTTAGAGCAAAATTAATTATAACCCTATCCATTTGAAATTTAAAATTGCATTGTTTTGTTGTTCCTATTCTACCAGATATTTTCTGTCAATCCTTTTTTGCTCTCTAATAGGCCTTATGTATTATACAATATTTTATTTGTCATTTCATTATAAGAATCAACTGACTGATTTCTTTTTAGTATTATTCTTTTTATCCCATAGGTACTTGTATTATAAGTAAGTACTATAGTAAAGTCCATTCATCCTCAACTTTAAAAAAATCCTGAGATAAATACTGGACTTCATGTATTTGAAGACTAGACTGCATCAACCAATTGCATTTTGAATGTTTTGTTTTTGAAGTTTATTCATTTTCTTTTATTTCTTATTAGAAATTACTGTGATTAGCTTCCTTATCCAGTACTCTTCAACTGACTGAATGTTACAAATCTCCTTCCTCTTCGTTTGTGAATGTTTAACAAAAATATTAATTTTAGCAGCTTTGCTATTGCAGCACTCATCTGACTCTTTACATACAACCATTTTGTTTCCCTGCCTTATTCATTCACTTGCTTTCTCCTGAGTATCTTTTCCCAGTATGAGTCTTTGCGTTTTAACAACTTTTCCTATTTTAATTGTGCAAGTTGTGTCTCTACCTTGTCCCATGCCTACTTACATTTACTAAAAGTTCATTAGTGGCCTGCTATCTGGTCACTTCACTGTAACCATGTGCATCAGCGTTTAGCCATTCATAACTGGGAGACTGAACAAGCAGCTTAATGCCAGTTTATGTAACTCACCATGAGATCTGTTAATCTTGAATTTACATTAGTTGAGTGCAACAGCCACAACTTCCAGTACAGGGAATTGGGAGAGCAAAGGTCTTCCATGTAAAATGTTGACAATTTGAGTGTTTTGACCAAGTAGGCAAAACTCATGATCAGTGTAGGTCAGGGGTAAAAATGCCCATTGCTACATATTATACTACGATGTGAGTAATGTTTTATTTGCATTTTATTGCATAAAAGTATTAACCAGGTAGGCCACAAGTACCTCAGGGGCAATCCTGAAGCACTTTATGGTCATGTGACTTGTCTAGAGTCACACTGCAGGCAAATAAATCGACACTCTGTCTTTGTGGAAACTGAGATATAGTGGATTGGACTGATACAGCATGAGGTTCTGAATTTATTCTAGCAGAAGGAATGGCAACTAGAAAAAGAGTATTCCATGCCGAGTATTTTAGATCCACTTTTGGTTGAGTGGTTTGACTGGGATAAAAGAGAGTTTGTTGAGAACAAATTTCAAGTCCCAAGGAAGGACCAGGTCATTGTAAGGTGGTATGGAAAAGAACAGTCCTCTCAAAAGGCTTTGCATGGATACTGAGAAGCCACAGAAGAATGGTTAATTTCTTGATGGTAAGCCTAAAGGGAGGGGTGCTTTTTGATGGCAGAGAAACTTGAGCCCTGGTCAAATAAGTCAGCTAAAAGTTGGGAGTATATATGCAAGTGAGGCAGTAAAGGGGTCTAGTCCTTGTTTCATAGCCCCGGAAGAGAATTTGAACAATCTGTCTTTATAAATGTTCCTGGTAGGGAGGTACTGTGATGTTAGAAGTAACTATACCATCCAAAATGGATAATTTGGGTCCCTGACCATTCCTGGAAGTGGAGTAATGCTGCAGCTAGTTTGAGAGACTGGACTATAGTCAACAGTTGGTGCAAAGGGTTACAGCTGTGAGCTGCAGTTCCTGTAGTATAGGATTTGATTCTCATGGCCCTCATTTGCCTACCATGTGACCATAAGTAAGCCATTATAACAAACATTCCTCCCTGGTAACTGCTGAAAAGGGAATTTTGTTTCCTGTAGGCCTATCTGGGTAACAAACAGCAGTATTGTCTGCGTGATGCTTCCTAGACAGATGAACAGTAGCCTTGGATGAGGCTGCAAAAAGAGGGACTCTATCAAATGAGGCTGAAGTAAGGGAAGCAAGACCTGTTGGGATCAACATTGAGCTATAAGAATGACTCTGGCTCTGCTCATTGGGGCTTTCTGCATGAATTTCATTATTAGTGGTGGGGAAAATTACATAAACGAGACCCTGGGGCCAAAAAAGGACTAAAGTGTTACTGGGAATCTGGCCATGCTGAGTGATTAGAAAAATGAAGTTGCTGCATTTGGCTTTGGAAAGTGAAGCAAAGGGGTTGCAGCAAAGCTTTTTCTTCTTCTTGTAGCAGCTGAGACCACAACAGAATTAACATGTGATCACTAGCTATAATGTGGCCTGTCCTTGGGAATCTGCAACACTAAGACTTTCACTGGATTGCTTCTCTATGTTGGATTTTCTCCAGGCATATTAACAAACCAGGCCCACCATCTTATCATGGGGGGGTGGGTGAAACTACGCAAACTAATGATGGGGGGATCAGAACACGTCCTGAAGAATGTCTTCCTCAAGAAAGGTGGATCTGTAGACGAAGATCACCTCTGCCACATCATTTCAAGGATTTCCATAAATCTGAGGTCTTCTAGAGGGGATTTTAAGGGAAGCCACTCCTTATTAAGAGACTGCAAGAGGGTGCCAATGCCTATTGTGCTTAAACTCTTGAGGTCTTACAGCTGCCTAGATTACTTTGATTGCACTTTTGATTTTATAGTTTACATCACAATGTATTCTACATGTGATTCTTTTTATGTAGGAAAAAAATGAACCAAAGATTAAAAGAAAGTTTATGAACACAATTATGTGATTATTATTAAAAATACTACCAGTGCACTAAGTAAGCACTCTATTGAGAGGAATGGTTTTAAAAAGGTTTTTTTTTGTTTCAGATTACACCTCCAACAAAATTAAGGGAGGAAGTAGAGATGATTTTATTGAATATTTAGAACATTGGTGGTAATGTAAATTAGATCCATGTAGTATAAGTGGTTTGAACAACCCAGTGAGTGTTGAGTGGTATTTGAAAAAGTTAAAACATTAAGGTTAGTCACATGATCAAACACAGAAGCTAATGGAGTGGTTGTGTGTATGTTAACATGTGACTTTTAAAATTCAGAAGTTTAGGATCTTATTATATTACAAGTCCAAAAGTCTCCTTTCCATTTTGCAATTTACTGGAGATGAAAACACTGACTACTAGCGTTTCCTGTTTTTTATATTAAATTTACAGATCTATTGTTGTCCAACTGTGTCTGTTCTTTTCAATTTGTGCTTTAGGTGTATTAAGAAATGGGCAGAATTTCTTCTTCTTGTAAACTACAACTTTACCCACTGACATGACTTGAAAAACCCCAGTGTACAAGTCCTACCAATCACAGCTTTCACAATTTTCTATGATTATTATTGATTGCAACAGTTTGGTTGCTCTTCCTCCCTTAACTTTGACATATTTGTTTTATACACATATTTGCAATATCTCCTATATACTTTTTCATCTTTCTCAAAAATATTCATCTGGTTGTCAAACTCCTTCAGTTTTGAGCTGCAAAGTTTCCACTGGCTTCTACATTCTTATTTTATCTTGTTTTTCTACAGTTTTTGACCTGAATGTTGGATACTTCATTTTAACAGCTTCATAGGTCTATACCAGGCTAACAACCACCAGGACCTTTATGAGACTGGTCAAGCAATCCAAACCAATTATGTCCCCATGTATCATGGGCATTTATTAGGAGGGACACACATGTCTCACCAACATGTCTTATTTATGTCACAAGCACAATTTAAATCCTTGTATCTAATGGTTTCACAACTTCAATAAGTAGACAGAGATTACTCCAAAGCACTGTTCTAAAATACTACTTGTCTCTATAGTTAGGATTGCATTTAATCTGAGAAAACATTTCCTCATAAATGTACTAAAATTAAAATTATTTACATCTGATTTTCAAAATACCATGTATGGCAACTCACCTCATAAAATGTACCATCCCTAAAATCTCTGTACCAAAAGGTGATTCGAAACAGGAACTCTCATTTCAGTCTCTGCATGCAAAATCACTCTTTTGGATAGAACTGAATAAAGGGCACCAGAAAGCAAATGGCACAGACCTATAAGATAAGTGTTCTGAATGTTTTATTCCAAAATATTACTATCTAACAAAGTTATGACTCTACAGCTGGTTTGCTAACATATGGACATGGTTACATATGGACATGGTTTCTACCTGTGTAAGGTATATAAAAAAAGGACTGACTGGGAAGCTTACATACACTTGGCCATGAGTTACTACTAAAATATATACACTCACATAAATACAGATGCATATATATGCTTAACATGCATTTATATATATATATATATATATATATATATATATATATATATATATATATATATATATTAATAAGTTTATGTGTACTGACTTCAGGTATGGTGATAAGCTAATAGTGCAGCAAACATTCAATGCTCCCAGATTAAATAATTAAAAAAGAAAAAACTCGCTATAAGTCAAGAATTAGTGCTAGAAAAGTGCTGGGTCAGGATTTAAGGAGGTTAACTACATGCCAACTGGGAAGAAAAATATAAGTTAGCGAAAAAGGACAATAAAGGAGGAGTTACCAAACATGACGGGGGAAATGGCTTCCTGTGAGGTGCAAAAGCAACCAGTTAACATGGAGGAGGGAGAGGTGATGCTAAAAATGTGTTTATGGAAACTGCAAATGAATGAGAAGTTAGATGACCATACAAAAGATACTATCAGGTTGATGGGAGAAGTTACAGAGGCGGTGAATGAACATGCAGAAGCAATTTATTCAGTGTTCCAGGACAACAAACTTCTCAAAGCCAAGGAGACAGCCCCAGAGGCAAAACTGGAGTTCTTAGAATCTGTGTTATATGAAAAGGAACACAGAGTTAGGACGAAAATTTTAAGAAAAGTAGGGATACTCAAATGGATAGAGGGAAGACACTGTAAGGCATTTATACAGAGCCATTTGGCAGAATGGTCCAAACACCAGAAGCAGGAATTGTAGTAGAAAGTGCAGACTGAACATCATGGCTACCAGGCAAAGCCTCACACAAGAGACTGAGGCAAATTATTGTGTAGTTTTCTCAAAAAGAAAGAATTGTATCCCTCCTTTGGAAACCGGGGATTGCATATGAGTGGAGGTCAGGCAAGGGACTTTATAGACCAGGACTACTTAGTGGATGCAAGGCGTAAATGGTCAGCATTTATACCAATCCAGAGACGGCCAAGGAGAAGGAAGTGAAGATTAAAATTATGCACCCAGAAATGGTAAGACTGTGGTGGAACGGTGATCCAAAAACATAACAAAGTTCAGAGGAGGTCAGTAAAGATTTGGAAGACTTGGTCCAAGGAATGCAGGCACATAATAGAGGACAAGGGAAGACTGAGCTAAGTACAGGGAAATGCAAGCTTCTGAAGGAGGAGGGATAATAAAGAGAAATCTCTTCCTGATGTTCAAAAAGTGCAACTTAATTAGAGAAAAATCAGAAACTCTCTAGTAGCTGCAGAAACAGAGGAAAGTAAGACAGCAGGTTTTTTTGTTTTGTGAGTACGAGAAGAAACTGGAACTTAAATAATTGGACATTTCTCAGCAACTGTTAAAATAAACAATGTGAAATGAAGAAGTAGGTGAACAACTTGACTACATGTTATATCAATAATAATGCTCAGAGATGAAATAAAATAACATTTTCTAGCAACTGTAAAAAATGGCCAAGGAGGAAAGAAAGAAAACTTCTTTGTCACATAATTATTACTAATATTTATTAATGCTTACAATTGTTTTATTTTTCCAACAAGTTGAGCAATGATTGATAATATGCATGTTGAAACAAGGGCAATATTTGGGAAAATGAGCAGACAGAACTAAGAATTTGTCCAGGGATACTGCTCGGTAGTCTCAATGTGAAAATGGGGCACAAGCTTGATTATTTAGCTAGAGGGGAATGGTAAAAAAAGGATAGAGGAGGACAGCTGGCTGTTACAAAACTTCCTCTGTTAATGACAGGAAAGCTGAAATGTTATGGTGAACAGAAGAGGGGGGAAGAGACAAATACAAAAGTTCTATCTTCCCTGACATTGTTAAGACAGTTAGTTCAGGAAAAGAAATAAAATAAAGAGTGTATTACACCTGAAAGACAGAAATGAGACATGGAGAATGCAAAGTAGATGAGGGGTAGACACTCTTGGCTAACAGCATGTGTCAGAAAAAAAATGTTTTTACTACAGAGTAAGCTGTGCAGTTCTCCTCAAATAAAATGGGAGAAGAGGAAAGACTCAGAGTGGATTCAAAGGGTAACAACGATCCCAGACAAAAGGGAAGATGAGAGGAGAAAAGGATACAAAGTTTGTGATTGTGTGACGTTGAAGACAACTATGGAATTAGGGAATGCAAAAGAGTTGTACAGAGAAAGTCGGACGGTGCTGAGTGGAATTCTGTAAACAAGAGTAAAAAGGGATGATAGCAGGAAAGGAGGAGGGGTAAATGGCTTAAGGACCAGGAACAGACAGCATCTGATAGCAAGGCACATGAAGGCGAAACAAAAAAAAAGCTGTGCATGAAGGATCAAGTAAATTGGAAGTAAAGTAGTCGAATAAGGGGTAGAGAAAGGCAACAAGGATGAGTAAGGGGTTCATCACAGACTACAGATGAGGAAGAAGAGTGAGTGGGAATCAAAGAGCTTAAATGACAGTGAAAAGCACATAGTAGCCATATTAAAGAGAATAATGGGGGGAAGGTAGGATTGGGCACTGAAGAGACCTCTGCAATGCCAACATTTAAATTTCTTGAAGATAAGGAATGTGAGAGGCTCACTTTGTGACCAAAGAAGGAGTGATTACTCTCACCATGGGTGCTACAAAAAATGTACAGAGTTCTTCAGTGGGGACTTAAAGTGGAGAAACAAAAGGTAGGAAGGAAAAAGAAGGGTACAAAAACAAAACTTAAGAAGAGTAGAAGCTAGCAGTTAAAGAAAATCTTAAAAGAAAGGGTAGAAGAGAAGGGCAGAATATGGGTAATGACAAAAACAAAAACAAACAAACAAAAAAAACCCCTCAGAAGTTGGATGTTGTCACATAAACAGGAAATGAAACTGAAGTTATGGTCCTGGAACATTAATGGGTTGGTAAGCTCTATTAAAAGGGAACAAATACAAGCTTATATGAACAAACGGGTATTAGACATCATAATGTTGCAGGAAATGCATATGATACAAGACAAACATAAGAAAATATACAGGAAAAGTATAATACTGGTCAAGATTCATATACAGAAATAGGAGGGGAGTCATAGTGCTGATATGAAGTGTAAAAGGGTATCAAGCAGAACTGACATACTGTGGAGGCAACAGTTATTTGCAATTTTGAAAAGAAATGAGAGGAGTCAAGTGAACAATGGCGGCAGGATATATTCCTCCAGGTTCAAAGGTAGCATTTATGCAGCGGATATTGTTAAAGATAAAAGGGATACAGGAGGAGATATAATTGCTGATAGGGACTGAAACATGATAGCAAGAGGAAATGGTGATTTCACAATGGAAAGAACTGTTTAATATAGTCATGAGAAAGGATCTCCTCTGAAAATATGGGAGCAAGGGGTTATAGTGATAGTTAAGAAACAGGATAAAAATCTGCTAGGGCAGCATCCTACAGGCCAATAACAATACTTAATCATGAATACAAGACATACATTATAATTACTGCTAGTCATTTTAAACCACTGATGATAAAGATAATAGACCCAGATCAGTGTGGGTTCGTGGATGGGAGAAAGATGCATGACAGCATTATCTGAACTTTGATGCTATTGCAGGACAGACAATGAGCAGGTAGACGCATGGCACTATTTGGTCTGGAAACGGAAAAGACATTTGATAAGGTAGAGTGAAGATATTTGTTTGTAGTACTGCACTGAATGGGATTCCCAAATCAAGTGGCAAAAATTCTCTATAGGGCATATGAAGAAGTGACAACCCAAGTTAAGACAGCGAGAATCAGGTACTCAAAAAATCTCAGAAGATACAAGGCATGGATGCCTCCTCTCCAGCTTATTTGCAGTTTATTTAGAGCCACTGATAGCAAGACTACAGAGGGTAGAGATAGAGGGATACAGATGGGAGAACAGGAGTTCAATGTATCCTTGTATGCAGGTGATGTTAATATTATGCTTGTAAAACCCAAGAAAGATATAGAGGAAACTTTAAACATACTAAATGAGTATGGGATGATATTTGGGTACAAGATAAAACAAAGGAAAAACAAACATGGGGGAACATGAAAGGATAAAATGTGAAAATGTAAATTGATGAAGATAGGGAGGAAATAAATTACTTTGGATATCTGGTTAAAACATATGAGGTGTCCAGGGACAGAACATATCAGGTTATGGTAGAAAAAATACAAAAGAACCTAAAAAAACTGGAAAATGTTAAATGCAGATATACAGCAGAATGAAGGTGGTTGGCATGTCACGTATCATCTCATATTTAGCTCAAGCATTTTGAGATCCACCAGGCAGCAAAGACTTGTGAAGAATAAGAAGATGGATTATGTATTTATGTGAAGACAAGAGAAGCTGCAAACAAGTCCGAAAAAAATAATATTGCCAAAACAAGAAAGCAGGGTTAGGGGTACCAGACCTGATAAAATATATTAAGGCAGCCCAACTATTCTACTTAATCAAAATACAAGAGGAAAGAGGAACAGGTATATGGAAAAAATGATAAAAAAATGATAAAACAGAAAATATGTTAGGACAGGTTAAAGGAAACAGGGAAATAAACAAAAGGATGTTACAAAGTGCAACCTAGCACTTGAGGAGATGTTAGGGAGAGGGGTATTTAGTTATGGAAAACAGAAAAGTTAAAGATGCATAAAAGGGATAAAAATTATAAGCTGATAAGGCATGCATGTGAAATCAAATAAAAGCTATTAACTAAACAAAAAGGGCAGAAAACAACTACAAAGTCTAACGTCTGCAACATATCTTATTTTATATATATATATATATATATATATATATATATATATATATATATATATATATATATATATATATATATATATATATATATATATATATATACACACACATATACAAGTTTATGTTATATTACCGAATGTTCAAATCAGAGAAAATCAATCCAGTGAGATGACAACACTGAAACTGCATAAAACCAAATGTTTACTTTCCTGAAGTTTAAAATATCTAAGCAGCGAGCAGCTCGCATGTTTCACAGTGCTCCGGGCATCTGAATGGAGATAACAGTACAGTAAGATGGGGAAATGTATCCCTTTCCTCACTATAGTATGATCTGGGAGTTGGTATATATAATTTGCGGGGGGTGCAGGGGCACATGTAAGAGAAACTGTAATTTTGTTTTTTGTTGACTCAGTTGCTGTTTCAATATTTTAAACTTCGGGAAAATAAACTTCGGTTTTACCACATTTTGGTGTTGTCATTGATTTGAACTTTCGGTAATGTAACATAGACCCATATGTGTATGTGTGTATGTATAGGTATATGTATATACACACACACACACACACACACACACACACACACACACAGAATATATATATATATATATATATATATATATATATATATATATATATGGTTCCCCTTCACAAGCTCGAATTGCTGAAAGCTCAAAATTCATATGCTCAAGACCAGAATCTCGAGTTTCAGTAACTCGAACTTGTAAAGGGGAGACAAAAAAAAAAAAAAAGAAGTATACTGACATGTATGCAGGGGGCCGAGTTCCCCTGCAGTCTCTCTGCTGAAATATACCAGCTCCGTGACTGCATTATAGTGGAGGAATGGAAATTCTCCTGTTGTGCGCTTCTGTATACAGCGCAGAACGGGAGATTTCCCTCATCCCCATTGTAGTGTGATCTTGGAGTTGATATATTTAAGTAGGGATGGTGTGGGGGATGCAGGGGGGCTTGCCCCCCCTGCAAAAACATTGTAAGGACATGTTTGAATGTCTTTTACATCTGCTTTAGCATTTTGAGTTGCTGAAAACTCAAGATTCTGGGCTCGAGCTTATGAATTTCGAGCTTTCAGCAATTCGAGATTCTAAAGGGGAACTATATATAGATTCAAAAGACAATCATAAAGGCCTTCTTCAGCTATGTTAGAAACCTGGGTGGAAACTCCCAGATATGCGCAGAATTAGTCCAAAATGATACAAAAATCACTGAACCCACAGACATTGCCAACATACTGGCAGACAGGTTCAGTGCAAACTTCACCCCTCTCCCTCAAAAGGAGAGATAACTATCCCAGCGGAGTGTAGCCTCCCAGACATCTCAAATGCGCAGGTGAAAGCTGCTCTCTCTAAAGCTAAAAACACAGCATCAATGGGACCGGATGGTGTCCCCGGCTGTGTGCTACACGAACTCAACGAGGAACTAAACCCGCATATAAGGCAGCTGTTTAATCTTAGCCTTACCACAGGATACGTGCCCAAGGAGTGGCGTCGGCAACTGTGGTCCCACTCCACAAAGGCAGTACCTCTGGACCCTGGTAATTACCGCCCCATAAGCTTAACAAGCCTGGTCTGCAAAGCTATGGAGAGGATCATAATGGAACTCATAAACAAAGACATAGGGGACTTGGAGACATTGGACCCGACCCAGTTTGGCTTTGTCAAGGGCAGATCATGCCTTTTGAACTTGGTCGACTTCTTCAAAACAGTCACCAAGGCCATTGATGAGGGAAAGGCAGTCCATACAGCCTACCTTGACCTTGCAAACGCTTTCGACACAATACCCCACTCGGGTATTATAGAGAAACTTACCAGCTTAAATGTAAACCCATATGTCACAAGATGGGTTGCAAACTGGCTAAAGGACAGAACCCACAGGGTTAGAGTTGCTGGCGCATTTCAGACTCCAAGCCGGTCACAAGTGGTGTCCCACAGGGCTCAGTCCTTGGCCCCTGTTGTTCGGCATCTACTTCAGAAGTACAGGCAACATAGGAGGACTATGGCTGACAAAGTTTGCAGATGACTGCAAACTGGCCATAGTGGAAAGTACATCGGACACAGATATCCTTCAGAGGGTCTCACGGAAACTGATAACTGGTGCCAGAGCCATGGCCTGAAGTTAAATGCCAAAAATGTATAGTCATACCCTTCGGGAAAAACAAGGTAACCCCAAGCTACCATATAGGTGGCAATCCATTAAGCACAGAAGAGGTTATCAGGGACCTGGGGACCCAGGTTGACAGTGGCCTTTCTTTGACACTCACATTGCTAAAGTGGTTAGAAAGACCTTCTACATTGCCCACCTGATCATGAAGGGATTCACATCCAGATCAAGTGAGGTCATTGTTCCCCTGTACTCTTCACTTATCAGACCAATGATCGAGTACAATGCCCTCGGGATGTATCTCACCCGACACCTGCAGCAATTGGAGAGACGCCAAAAGTTCCTCACCAAAAAGATAAAGGGACTCCAAAATCTGTCATATGCTGCCAGACTGAAGAAACTCCAGCTCTATTCAGTCGCATACCGCCTGCTCAGAGGTGACCTGTGCCTGACATACAAGGCCATGTCCAACCCGGAATTAATGGACATGCTCCACCTCAAAAAATCCAAATCTACCAGATCCACTAGAGCAAGCGACTTAAACCTTAGCACGGATAAAAATAGGACATGCTGGAGGGATAGATTTGTCACCCAGAGACTCCCTATGCTGTGGAATAAAATCCCGGTCCATGTGAGGCAGAGCACCTTGCTGGCTCTGTTCAAGAGAAATCTTGACCGGTGGATGGGAGATCATAGGTTTACCCCAGGAATCATCTGTGTCACTGCTGGACAGAGGCACAACAAACTAATGGGCACAGTATTTTTTAACATAAGGGGTGGCGTAAGCCAAAACTTTGGGCTAGGCTTATAAATGCCTTAGGGCAGATAGCCTAGTATAAACCTATGAACCTATATATATATATATATATATGTGTGTGTATATATATATATATATATATATATATATATATATATATATATATATATATGTGTAGAAAAACACAAACCCAAGAGGCAGTAAAAATGTCCAAGTAATATATAATTCAAGTCCTTAGCGAAATACAAATTCCAAAACACGTGCAGTAAAAGAATCACAATTTATTGCAGAAGTAATCGTAAGTGCTTTCACGGACTTCACTATCCGCTTCCTCAGACGATACTGTTACAAAAAACACATCCCTTTAAATACAAACATTACTTTCTCACAATTTACTAATTATCCAATTAAGCTAAAACTAATAAAAGTTCTTATAATAAAAATTCACAATTAAATAGCAATTGCTTTATAAAAATGCATATGCTAAGAATAATAAATGACTATTAACAAAACTAAAAATAATAAACATGCTTATTAGCAGTTTATTGTAGTTTTATTTTATTTTCCTAGAGTTCAAGGCGGGCTTTATAGAAACTGTATCATTTAGGCCCCTTCCTCTATGGGCACCCAACCGCAGAATCCATTTAAGTTCTGCATGTTCAGTATCATTAACAATGTTGCCTATCCGTAGACTAGGTGGTTGAACATGCAGAATCTGAAACAAAAACATATGGGTAGGGCCATTTTGCAACACATGCTTAGATATAGCATTATATTCTTCTTTTCTATTGATGCTATAGATATGGTCCCTAATTCTTTCTCGCAGGGATCTGTTTGTCTTGCCTACATAGTAGCAGAAACATGTTGTACAGTGGGCAATATAGACAATATTTCTGCTATTGCAATCTCCCTGCGTTCTAACCTGCCACAAATATCCTGTATCAGGGTGTTTATAGAACCTCGATTCATCAACATATTTACAGTATATACATTTCCCGCATTTCCTGGTCCCTAGGAAAGTGTTATGCAAACTCTCATATGGATTCTGTCGTTTATTTGGATAACAAAGAGACTGTTTTAAAGTTTACAATTTTTGTAAATGAATGTAGGTTCATTTCCAACTAATTTATGTGTCTCATCATCCACTAATAGAATGTGCCAATTATTGTTCACTATCTTATGTATCCTATTATTGGCACAATATGGTATCACTATCGATGGGTTATTATCCCATTTAGTATCATTCATCCTTCTATTAAAAGTGTTATTAGATGAAAAAAATGGTTTGGCTCTAATAGTTCTCAATTCATCCATTTTTTCATATACACTATCAATTTCTTCATGTGTATAACTTCTATTTAAAAAACTTTGTTTAAGCTTTCTAAGTTCATCTTCAAAGATTGTATCATCACAACATAGTCGTGACAGCCTCATGGTTTGTCCCTTAATAATATTTGTAAATAGCCTCGGGTTGTGCATACTGTCATGATGCAGAAATGCTGATCTGTGACAGGGCTTTCTGTATATTTTAGTTTTTAAGGTATTACCCTCCTTATATATATGTTGACATCAAGAAAGTTTATTGTTTGATTTGAATAATTAGCTGTAAATTTTAAAAACTCATTTGTAGCATTTAGTTCATTAATCAAATTTATACAGCTTTCTTCATTGCCTTTAGGACAATGAAGAGGTCATCAACGAACCTTTTAAAGAAAAGCACTTGATTATTGTTAACAAGGTTTTGTTGTTCCCAGGAAACCATAATTAAGTTGGCATATGTATTTGCACAACTTGTTCCCATAGCTATTCCTGTATTTTGCTTGTAATATTTGTTGTCAAATAAAAATACATTATTGTCCAGGACTACTTCCAATAGAAAACATATTAAGTCAGCCTTAATTACTTCCATGTTGTTGTCATTTATTAACAGTTTCCTAAGCATTTCAAGGCCAATGGAATTAGGAATACACGTAAATAAAGATTCCACATCCATTGTGATAAAATAGTAGTTTTATCACAATGTCAACATATATAAGGAGGGTAATACCTTAAAAACCAAAATATACAGAAAGCCCTGTCACAGATCAGCGTTTCTGCATCATGACAGTATGCACAACCCGAGGCTATTTACAAATATTATTAAGGGACAAGCCATGAGGCTGTCACGACTATGTTGTGATGATACAATCTTTGAAGATGAACTTAGAAAGCTTAAACAAAGTTTTTTAAATAGAAGTTATACACATGAAGAAATTGACAGTGTATATGAAAAAATGGATGAATTGAGAACTATTAGAGCCAAACCATTTATCTAATAACACTTTTAATAGAAGGATGAATGATACTAAATGGGATAATAACCCATCGATAGTGATACCATATTGTGCCAATATTAATAGGATACATAAGATAGTGAACAATAATTGGCACATTCTATTAGTGGATGATGAGACACATAAATTAGTTGGAAATGAACCTACATTCATTTACAAAAATTGTAAAACTTTAAAACAGTCTCTTTGTTATCCAAATAAACGACAGAATCCATATGAGAGTCTGCAAAACATTTTCTTAGGGACCAGGAAATGCGGGAAATGTATATACTGTAAATATGTTGATGAATCGAGGTTCTATAAACACCCTGATACAGGATATTTGTGGCAGCTTAGAACGCAGGGAGATTGCAATAGTAGAAATATTGTCTATATTGCCCACTGTACAACATGCTTCTGCTACTATGTGGGCAAGACAAACAGATCCCTGCGAGAAAGAATTAGGGACCACATCTATAGCATCAATAGAAAAGAAGAATATAATGCTATATCTAAGCATGTGTTGCAAAATGGCCCTACCCATATGTTTTTGTTTCAGATTCTGCATGTTCAACCACCTAGTCTACGGATAGGCAACATTGTTAATGATACTGAACATGCAGAACTTAAATGGATTCTGCGGTTAGCCCATAGAGGAAGGGGCCTAAATGATACAGTTTCTATAAAGCCCGCCTTGAACTCTAGGAAAATAAAATAAAACTACAATAAACTGCTAATAAGCATGTTTATTATTTTTAGTTTTGTTAATAGTCATTTATTATTCTTAGCATATGCATTTTTATAAAGCAATTGCTATTTAATTGTGAATTTTTATTATAAGAACTTTTATTGGTTTTAGTTTAATTGGATAATTAGTAAATTGTGAGAAGGTAATGTTTGTATTTAAAGGGATGTGTTTTTTGTAACAGTATCGTCTGAGGAAGCGGATAGTGAAGTCCGTGAAAGCGCTTACGATTACTTCTGCAATAAATTGTGATTCTTTTTTACTGCACGTGTTTTGGAATTTGTATTTCGCTAAGGACTTGAATTATATATTACTTGGACATTTTTACTGCCTCTTGGGTTTGTGTTTTTCTACATTCATCTTGGTTATTGGGACATTGCTTTTTATTTGTTCATTGGGCTTTGGCAAGAGGCAGTAAACAACATGGAGTGTACAGGAGGAAAGTACAGTTTTGTACCTACCATAAATGTAGATGTTCGAGGATCCACATTGCTGCAGTCCTAACTATTGGGGTAGTCCGCTGTCCAGTCGGCCCGAATACCAAAGTATATGGCCGACGCCGGGCAGGGCGCATTTGACTGACGCCAGTACGTCAGGGTACTAATGCGCATGACCGACGTCATATCCTCAGTCTTTTCTTGCCCCAGATGTCAGAAGACCCTGAAAAGATAATGCCAAAAACCAAAAACTCCCAACATATCTGCACCAAAATATATATATATATACAAAATATACAAAATTAGCAGAATATAACCTCACCTACACAACCACCCCTAAACACAGAGGGGAAGGAGGTAGGGTAAATTGGACTGCAGCAATGTGGATCCTCGAACATCTACATTTATGGTAGGTACAAAACTGTACTATGTTCTTCATTCCACATTGCTGCAGTCCTAACTATTGGGTAGAATCCCAAAGCAGAGGTAAGGGAGGCTGGCAAATCATAAGGAAGCAGGAGCTGATAACATGCCTTGCAAAATAGCTGTGGCAAAACCAGCCCTAGACTTAGAGTAGAGAGGAAGGTGGGAATGCTTAGAGAAAGTATGCACTGAACTCCAAGTAGCTGCCTCCAAAATATCCTTAGTTGCCACCCCTTAAAAAGCTGTTGAAGTGGCAGTAGCCCTAGTGGAATGAGGCCTAATCCCAGCTGGAATCTCCTTGCCATGATGGGAATAACAAAATGCAATGCAAAACCCAATCCACCTAGAAATAGTTTGTTTTGACACAGGCTTGCCCTGAGAACTCAAAGCAAAAGAAACAAACAACTGCTGAGACTGCCTAAAATCCTTAGTCCTGCTCAAATAATAACGCAATTGCCTGTGTACATCTAAAGTGTGCAAAATCTTTTCCCCTTTATTTTGGGGATCTGCATAAAACGTAGGCAAATGAATAGTTTGGTTTAAAGCCACACTAGAAACCACTTTAGGCATAAAGGAAGGATTAGTAATGCAGTAATGATACCCTATCCTTATGAAAAATCAAAAGGCTCAACCGCCACAAGGGCCTGTAACTCAGAAACCCTTCTTGCAGAAGTAATGGCCAACAAAACAGCAGCCTTCCATGCCAAGTATCTCAGTTCAGAAGTAGCTGCAGGCTCAAAAGGTTGTAGAGTAAGTTTCTCCAACACAAAATTGAGATCCCAAGCAGGAGTAGGAGCTCTACGTGGGGTCTTATATTCTTTGCCCTCTAAGAAATTGCTTGAACAAAGGATGCGAAAACAATGGTGGGTCACAATCATAGTGAGCTGAAATTGCTGCAGCATGAATCTTAATGGAAGAGAAAGACAAACCTTTGTCCAATAACTCAGTAAGATATTGAAGAGCCACACTCAAATTAGGCTCTGAAATCTCCAAATTCTTTGCTGCAGTCCAAAATAAAAATCTCTTCCATTTTTCTGCGTACACTTTCCTTGTACTAGGTCTTCTGGCTTCCATAATCACATTTAAAACTTGTTGAGGAAGTTGAGACCTGCTGTCTTTCAAAACAGAATATGCCAGGCTGTTAGATGAAGAGAGTGAAGCTTGACATTGAGCAGACGACCGTCCTTCTGAGACAACAGATGTGGAATCAAGGGTAAAGGCCATGGAGGCTTC
This sequence comes from Protopterus annectens, assembly GCF_019279795.1. NCBI lineage: Eukaryota > Metazoa > Chordata > Ceratodontiformes > Protopteridae > Protopterus > Protopterus annectens. The sequence continues at coordinate 1,489,005,363 of NC_056729.1, read as the reverse complement.
TTTACCAGACTCCTCAGTAATGGGTACCAGTGCTGCGAGGCCAATCTGGAGCTATTAAAATCATCCTTGGCTTGTCTTGTCTGACCTTTAGAAGCACCTTTGGAAGAAGAGGCAGAGGTGGAAACGCATACACATGAAGATTTTTCCAACTGAAAGAAAGAGCATCCACTTTCCAAGCTGTGTGATGAAACCTCTTTGTGCAAAACTTTGGCAGCTGGTGGTTTAGTGGAGAAGCGAACAGATCTATGACTGGAGTTACCCAGGACACTGTCAACTTTTGAAATACATGAAGATCCAGTTTCCACTCGTGGGGATCCATGATTTGTCTGCTTAACACATCTGCTAAGGAGTTCTGTGCTCCGGCAGAAACCTTGCCTGAAGAGTTAGTTGCAAGCTTAGCGCAGTCTCCCATAAAATCATTGCTTGCCTGCACAATGGGTAAGAATGTGTTCCCCCTTGTTTGTTGATGTACCACATGACAGTTGTGTTGTCTGTTAGAATCAACACCTGCCCTGAAGAAGTAACTCCTTGAAAGCCATTAATGCAAACTGGACTGCTAACATCTCCTTCATGTTGATATGTAGATGCTGTAGTCTGGCAGGCCACTTGTCTTGTATCCACTTTCCATTTAGATGAGCTCCCCAAGCAATGTCTGAGGCATCTGTCGTTAGAATTTGACTCGCCTCTGGCGGGTCACAGAGAGTCCCTTGTTTAGGTGACATTCCTGAGCCCACCACAAAAATTCCTTTTGAATGCAAGGTATTATTTGAATGACAGTGTCCAAATCCTGGCAGTGCTGTATCCATACATTTTGAGATACCATTGTAGCTTCCTCATATGCAGTTTGGCATTGGGAAGCACCAGAATACAAGATGCCATGAACCCTAAGGCTTGAAGGACTGTCCTTGCAGTCAGCCCGGACTGAAGAGATAGGTGATGGAAGTAACTGGAAAGATTCTTTTGTTTGTCGGGGTTAAAAGGCCATCTGGGCTGCTGTATTCAGTCTCACACCCAGAAAGCACATGTCTTGAGAGGGTACTAGACTGGACTTTATTTCGTTCACAGAATACCCTAGGCATCTTAGCACTGCTATGACATATTCCAAATGCTGTAGAAGATCTTCCTTTTCTTGAGCCAGAATCAGGCAATCGTCCAAGTAAGGATAGATTTGAATTCCTTTTAGCCTGAAGTAAGCTATCACTGGAGCCAGAACCTTTGTGAATACTCTGGGCAGTAGATAAGCCAAAGGGCAATGCAGAGAACTGATAATGAGAATTTCCAGCTCAGCACGAGATACTTTCTGCAACTTAGTCTTATAGGCACATGAAGGTAAGCTTCCTTGAGATCTAAAGTTACCATCCAGTGATCCTTGCCCAGCAGAGGTAAAAGCTGTTGTAACGTCAACATTTTGAACTTGGGAATGTCCAGATAAGTGTTGAGGATAGATAAATCCAAATTGGTCTCCACGTGTTCCCCTTCTCTTGAGGTACTAGGAACAGGAGAATAAAATCCTAGGCCTTTCTGGCACAGGAACCGCTGAATGGCCCCTATTTGGAGTAACTGAGAAATTTGCTTGTGAGCCTCTTGTCTTTGTAGAGGAGGAATGTCTGGCATGCCTTGGAAAGGAGGCAAGGTATGGAAATAAAACCTGTAACCGTGGTGAATGATATCCAGAACCCATTTGTCTTGGGTAATTAAATCCCAATTTTCTTTGAAAAGAGACAGTCTTCCTCCTAGAGGTGCCGCCAGGCTTAGAAGGTACTGGCAGCTGAAAAGGCAGGTCATTGGGTCTGCTTACGAAAGGACTGACCCCTGCCCTCACCAGAAGTCTGAGCAGGTGAACTCCCTGCCCTAGGCCTAAAAGCACCTTGAGCTCTGCCCCTACCACGTCTAGACCTACCCCTAGACTGGGAATCATAAGCAGGATAAGTCCATCCCTTAGCAGGCCAATTTCTACTAAACCTCAGAGGCTGCACCTGCAAAAAATCCTTAACAGTTTGCATAGACTTAGCCTTGTCCTCCATCTTCTTTAAAACTGCTTCCACAGGCGAACCAAACAACACATCAGACTGTAAAGGAGCATCCAAAATCCTTGTCTTAACATGCTCAGCTAAGTTCTGATCTCTCACCAGGCGTGCCTACTGAAGAACAGAACCAGTGGCAGCCACCCTGGAGGCCTGCACAGCATCAAAACCACATTGCAAGGAATGTTTACCCACTTGTTCAGACACATGAACTAAATCCTGCAACTCTTTACACTCAATACCTTCCATAGAGCATCCACCTTAGATTTCAACTGCGAAGAAGATAATTCTGATATTTTAACATGTGAAACTGACAATTCAAGCCCTCATGGCTAAAGTGGAAGAAGTATACACTTTCTTTCCCCATCTATCAAAAGCCCTTGCCTCTTTATCAGGAGGGACAGGATTTTTAACAACTGAGGCCTTCACACCTTTAGGCCCCTGAGAGACAGTTCGGGTCTGCCCTAGGACTCTTAAAAGATACTTATGAGCTTCAGGCACCCTATAATACCTATCCGGTTTAACTGGGGCAGGAGGCAAAGAATCATTCAGGGAAGCCTCTGCAAAACATCTTCCACCACATTCAAAACAGGAGGTATAGCTAAAGGCCTGTGCTGGGGGTAAAAACAAGAATTCCCTAAGCCTTTTCCTGGAATCAGAGAAATTGACCTTCTTCCCATTTAAAAATCTCCCTCATGGAATCAGAGTCTCTGAAATGAAAAATCCTCAGGAGGGAAATCTTGACCTTCCCATTTAAAAATGCTCCACATCATGGAATGCAGAGTCTCTGAAAATGAAAAATCCAGGGAGGGGGAAGGAGTATAGAATCATCCACATCAGAATCAGAATAAGGAGGGAAATACTCCTGCAAGTCTTCAGCCCCGAAGCCAAGCCTCGAACATTGCTCAAAACTCTCAAACTCAGATTCCACCTAGGGCCTAGCTCTTATCAGGAGGGCATAGAACCCCTTATCATAGTAATCAAATCCTCTGCCATTTTAAGCATATGTTTCTTAGGCAAAGACCCTGAAGTACTAGGAGAAACCCCACTGAAGCAAAACTTCGGCCTGCCCTCAAAGAAGCCTTGGAAACAGAAGGGGAGGCTCTGACCACCTGGGAAGAAGGAAGAACAGCCACCTGAGAAGCCCCCTCAGCCTGGCCTACTTCCTGAGAGGATACATCCTGTAACAGTAAAGTTCTCCCTGAGACTCCAAAGAAACACCTGGCAAAACCTCCGGCTCCACTGAGCCCTCTAAAAAAGAACCAACGTCTGGGACTGTCGGTTCCTCCACTCTAGGCTTTGCTGTTTTGTCTCCTTTTTTTTAGTGGAAGCCGAGCGAAGTGTGATGGCCCGGCGGCATTTAATTACAACGCTTCCCAAACACTAACCTGGCACAGTCTAACACCTTCTCTTAAATAGTGTGCGTTTAAATCCTAGCACAAGAGGCGGCATCAACAACCGCATGCTCAGGCCCTAAACAAGGTATACACAAAGTATGGTAATCCCTATGAGGTATCTTTTTACAAGAAATACAGTTATTCACTTTTCTGACATCCGGTTAAATACTGAGGCAAGAAAAACCAAAATATTCTAACGGGTAAATTTTCCAACTTTGATACGTCTGAAACTCTGGCTTCAGAAACTTTCAAACGCCTGCACTTAAAATTGCTTCTGGCATCGAGCCGCGGCAAAAAATTGAGGATATGACGCCGGGCGCGAGCCAGGCTCCTGACGGTCGACGCCAGTCAAATGCGCGCCTCTGACCGACGCAGCCAGCCATACTTGGTATTCGCCGACTGGACAGCTGATCACCCCAATAGTTAGGATCAGCAGCAAATGTGGAATGAAGAACATCGAAAGGAGCCTAACAACAGTTTGAGAAGCTTATTGAGCACTAACGAAAATCCCCTTATGAACACCAGTTCGTTAACAGAGGTACATTTTTCAATTCTGACAATGATGTATTAATCAAATTTAAGCGTGAGCATCGAAAACAATGTGTTTAAATTTAGGACTGCAGCAATGTCATTTGGAAGCAAGTTTGAATTTGAATATTATCCCCGAGGTTTAAGAATATTAACTATGCCAACGTAGCATGGCAATCCTTATGAACACCAATTCGAATTATAAGCAGTACCAGCAGAGCTTATATGGAGCTAATTTCAATGAATCTTCTTCCAACCGATAGAACTCACTTTGAAGGAAGAAATTATTCAGCAACAGGGGGAACTGTTTAACTTGTACGGAGAAGGTCCAACGGAAGTATTTTTACAAGATGTAACAGAGAAAATATCCCGTTATGAAGTCAAGCTTCTTGATGTTAAAAAAAGAAAAATACTTAGAGATCTGGATGACTTTAAAAATCAAAATGGATTTACTTGGCCGAGAAATGTTGTTGTGAATGCAGTTACCAACAACATTAATCAACGTCCTCAACGTACGATGACATCACGCACGTATGCTAATTCGACTCGCAATAGTGCTATTAGCCTACAATCAACTGGAACGAAAGGAGGTGAATCTTCGGGGAAGCCAGAAGGAGGGTTGATTACAACAAATACGAGCAATTCAACAGATGCCAGTGTTAATAACATTGAAACTGTATTGTCGCCACAATTGCCAGCATCCACATATTCCACACCCAAAGAAGTTCTAGTTGGGGCCGAGATGAACGGGGAAATCAACACAAATAGTAATGTACGCCCAGCACCTGACGTACGACGAAAAATTTTGGCAGATACATCCAATACAGCCGACCCGTTGGCTTTTCCTTTGCCTTTCAGGGCAACAAGGAAAAAATCGTTGGAAGACAACAATCAACGTGGACAGAAGCGCAAAGAGATGGTACAAGCCCCACAGGTGCGTACAATCAAGAAAATGTGGACAACAGAAACTTGATTTGGAATCTTTCCAAACGCAATTTAACAGTATCTGAATGCTCTTTATTAAATAAAGGTTTGGGATTTATTCCCACTACCTGTATTGACATTAGTGAGACGATTCTAGCGATACGCATGTTTACACGTGATGTTTCTTTAAAACTTTCTTTGCAACAGAATAATGAAACATATCAAAAAATGTTTAAGAAAAAGAGTAATTTTGTTCCTATAGCGCCCCCCAATATTGAAATTTTCTTAAAAGCAGTTGAAAAGGATATATATGAAGATTCTTTGTTTATGAGATCTGAGGGTATCAATAACTTAAATAAACAGGAATGTTTAGCCCTACGTAGTCTACAAGAAGATGAAAGTATTATTATTAGACCTTGTGATAAGGGGGGGCTTGTGGTAGTGTTGGATACGTCATACTATTTAAATAGCATGAATGATATGTTAAAAATGAATGCATATGAACAAGTTTCTTTAGATTATATCTGTGGCTTGTTTAAAACCATCTATTTTTCATTATTAGATTGTCTACACTCAGGCATCATTACTAAGGAATTGTTTAACTATTTTAATATTGAATATCCCTGTATACCCAGGCTACATGGACTTCCTAAAGTCCACAAAAATCCCAAATGTCCCAAATTTCGTCCAATAGTTGCTGGGGCAGGTTGGTCCACAGAGACGATATCGGTTTATCTAGACTATGAATTAAAATTTATACTATCTAAATATAAAAATGTTTTAAGGGATACGGAGGAGTTCTTGAAAGATCTCTACCAGTTCAGTATTGATTGTACTAATATGGAAAACTATTATTTTATCACAATGGATGTGGAATCTTTATTTACGTGTATTCCTAATTCCATTGGCCTTGAAATGCTTAGGAAACTGTTAATAAATGACAACAACATGGAAGTAATTAAGGCTGACTTAATATGTTTTCTATTGGAAGTAGTCCTGGACAATAATGTATTTTTATTTGACAACAAATATTACAAGCAAAATACAGGAATAGCTATGGGAACAAGTTGTGCAAATACATATGCCAACTTAATTATGGTTTCCTGGGAACAACAAAACCTTGTTAACAATAATCAAGTGCTTTTCTTTAAAAGGTTCGTTGATGACCTCTTCATTGTCCTAAAAGGCAATGAAGAAAGCTGTATAAATTTGATTAATGAACTAAATGCTACAAATGAGTTTTTAAAATTTACAGCTAATTATTCAAATAAAACAATAAACTTTCTTGATGTCAACATATATAAGGAGGGTAATACCTTAAAAACCAAAATATACAGAAAGCCCTGTCACAGATCAGCGTTTCTGCATCATGACAGTATGCACAACCCGAGGCTATTTACAAATATTATTAAGGGACAAGCCATGAGGCTGTCACGACTATGTTGTGATGATACAATCTTTGAAGATGAACTTAGAAAGCTTAAACAAAGTTTTTTAAATAGAAGTTATACACATGAAGAAATTGACAGTGTATATGAAAAAATGGATGAATTGAGAACTATTAGAGCCAAACCATTTTTTTCATCTAATAACACTTTTAATAGAAGGATGAATGATACTAAATGGGATAATAACCCATCGATAGTGATACCATATTGTGCCAATATTAATAGGATACATAAGATAGTGAACAATAATTGGCACATTCTATTAGTGGATGATGAGACACATAAATTAGTTGGAAATGAACCTACATTCATTTACAAAAATTGTAAAACTTTAAAACAGTCTCTTTGTTATCCAAATAAACGACAGAATCCATATGAGAGTTTGCATAACACTTTCCTAGGGACCAGGAAATGCGGGAAATGTATATACTGTAAATATGTTGATGAATCGAGGTTCTATAAACACCCTGATACAGGGTATTTGTGGCAGCTTAGAACGCAGGGAGATTGCAATAGCAGAAATATTGTCTATATTGCCCACTGTACAACATGTTTCTGCTACTATGTGGGCAAGACAAACAGATCCCTGCGAGAAAGAATTAGGGACCATATCTATAGCATCAATAGAAAAGAAGAATATAATGCTATAGCTAAGCATGTGTTGCAAAATGGCCCTACCCATATATTTTTGTTTCAGATTCTGCATGTTCAACCACCTAGTCTACGGATAGGCAATATTGTTAATGATACTGAACATGCAGAACTTAAATGGATTCTGCGGTTGGGTGCCCATAGAGGAAGGGGCCTAAATGATACAGTTTCTATAAAGCCCGCCTTGAACTCTAGGAAAATAAAATAAAACTATAATAAACTGCTAATAAGCATGTTTATTATTTTTAGTTTTGTTAATAGTCATTTATTATTCTTAGCATATGCATTTTTATAAAGCAATTGCTATTTAATTGTGAATTTTTATTATAAGAACTTTTATTAGTTTTAGCTTAATTGGATAATTAGTAAATTGTGAGAAAGTAATGTTTGTATTTAAAGGGATGTGTTTTTTGTAACAGTATCGTCTGAGGAAGCGGATAGTGAAGTCCGTGAAAGCGCTTACGATTACTTCTGCAATAAATTGTGATTCTTTTTTACTGCACGTGTTTTGGAATTTGTATTTCGCTAAGGACTTGAATTATATATTACTTGGACATTTTTACTGCCTCTTGGGTTTGTGTTTTTCTACATTCATCTTGGTTATTGGGACATTGCTTTTTATATATATATATATATATATATATATATATATATATATATATATATATATATATATATATATATACATACAGGTGTGTGTATATATATATATATATATATATATATATATATATATATATATATATATATAGATTATATATATAGATTATATATATAGATTATATATATAGGTTCTTAGGTAGGTACTAGGCTCTCTGCCCGAAAGCATTTATAATCCTAGCCAGAATGTGTTGGCTTTTGCCACTCCCCTTAGATTAGTTCACTGTGCCTCTGTCCAGCAGAGCCACTGAAGTGATACCCAGGGTAAACTTTCTGTTTCCCATCAACTCGTCATGGTTTCTCTTGAAGAGTGTTAGTGAGGAGCTCTGCCTAATGTAGATAGGAATCTTGTTCCAAAGCATGGGAAGTCTCTGGGACAGGAATCTATCCCTCCAGCACGTCCTATTTATTGTTGTGGTGAGGTTTAGATCCCTAGAGCATGTGGCTTAAGGGGATATGGTTTTCTTTAGGTGGAGCATGTCCATCCCTTCTGGGTTGGACATGGCCTTGTATGTCAGGCAGAGATCACCTTTGAGTAGGCGGTTTGCAACCAAGTACAGCTTGAGTTTCTTCAATCAAGCTGCATAGGGCATCTGTTTGAGGCCAGTGATCCTCTTGGTGAGGTACGTCTGTGGTCTTTCCAGCTGTTGCAGGTGTCTTGTAAGGTACATCCCAAATGGGGCGTTGTACTCTATGATGGGTCTGATGAGTGATGCGTAGAAGGGCACAATGACCTCTTTTGATCTGGATGCAAACCCTTTTGGGATTAGGTGGGCCACATAGAAGGATTTTCTAACCACTTTGGCAATGTGATTATCAAAGGAGAGATTACTATCTAATTGGTTCCCCAGATTCCTTATTACGTCTTCCATATTTAGGGGACTACCACCTATGTGGTAGTTTGTGGGTACTTTGCTTTTTCCAAAGGGGATGACTATGCATTTTTGGCATTTAGGTTGAGGCCATGATTTTGACACCAGGTATCTGTCTCAGTGAGACCCTTTTGGAGGACGTCTGTGTCAGCTGGAGAGTCAATTATAGCCCTTAGTTTGCAGTCGTCTGCGAACCTGGTCATCCATAGTCCTCCTGTGCTTGCCTGTATCTGTGAGAAGTATATGCCAAACAGGAGGGGTCCTAGGACTGAGCCCTGGGGAATGCCACATGTAACCTGTTTAGAGTCGGACCTAGCTCCTGCAACTCTCACCATGTGGGTTCTGTCTGTGAGACAGTTGGCAACCCATCTTGTGACACAGGGGTTTATGTTCAGGTTGGTGAGCTTGTCTATAATACCAGAATGGGGAATGGTGTCAAAAGCCTTTGCAAGGTCTAGGTAGGCTGTGTGTACCACCTTTCCCTCGTCTATAGCCTTGGTAACTGTCTCAAAGAAGTCCACCAGGTTTAGGAGGCATGATCTGCTCTTAACAAAGTTGAACTGGGTAGGGTCCAGTGTTTGGAGGTTCCCAATGTCTTTGTTAATGAGTTCCATAATGATGCACTCCATAGCCTTGCAGACCAAGCTAGTCACGCTTATAGCGCGACAGTTCCTGGGGTCTGTTGTGGCTCCACCTTTGTGGAGCAGAATAAAAGCTGCTGTGCGCCACTCTATGGGTATGTAGCCTGTGGAAAGGCTGAGTTTGAACAGTGTGTTTAGCTGAGGGGTTAGTTTGTCTTTGAGCTCATGTAGGACGCAGCCTGGGATACCGTTCGGCCCCATTGATGCTGTGTTTTTGGCTTTGGGGAGGGCTGTTGTAACCTGAGTGTCTGTGATTTCAGGGTCTCTACATTCTTCTGGTATGGTTATGGGCCATTTTGGGGGTGAGGGGGGGTGAAGTTTGCACTGAACCATTCTGCCAGGATGTTGGTGATATCGATCGGTTCAGTGTATTTTGTGCCATTCTGCACCAACTCCAAGCAGATCTGAGCATTGCCACTTAGATTCTTGACATAGCTAAAGAATGCTTTCTGGTTATCTTTGGAGTCCTTGGCAATTTTTCTTTTGAAGCTAGCCTTGGATGATTTTATGAGGGGATTGTAGTTTCTTGCTGATACTGATCAGGGATGTCTTCCCTTCTTTGGATTTTGCTCTTTTCTGTACTAGTTTCCTCCTTCTGTTGTATAGCTTGTTTATGGCAGGGGTCCACCAGACTGGTTTCCTTTTCTTGGAGGAGTGAGTCTTGGTTTTGCTTGGGACAGCACGATCCATACATTCTTGTAGGTGCCCATAGAATGCATTAGTAAAGGATTTTGCAGCTTGGGCAGCATTATCCTTTAGCAAGGGGGCTTTGAAACTTTCCACCATGGTCTTAAGTAACATGAAGTTTGCTTCTGAAACGTTTTTCATGGTGGTTTCCTTGACCGGGGGGGGGTGGGGAAATGTGGATATCCAGAGGGATTTGTTTATAGTCATATCTAACCAGTGAAGGGTTGAACTCCGGTGTGGAACATCAGTCGCCCATGTTGGTGATGACCAGGTCCAATATGTTAGTCAAAAAAAGAACAGCCAGCCGAAAGTGGTATATAAAAAACAGTTTTAATATGGCAACAAATAGACCGGTTTCAGCAAGAATTACATAGCTTTCCTCAGTGTAACAATACTTCCACAAATAGCCATATTATAAATAAAACCATTAATTGGCAACAGAACATGATTGGTTAGTCACAATTGCTCATTAAGACCAGGAGGGAATAACCCTCCCAGTTTGATGATCCATTTTCTTTCTTTCACATTTAATATACTGTGCCAACCAACCTTATTCCCTTTCCTACCAATAATTAAATCAATAATAGTGAATCTGAAATTGGCTGTGGGATGATTCAGAACATGTTTATATAAGGCACTACTTGCCTTTTTATTTTTAATACCACTAACATGTTCACTAATGTGGAATTTCACTGGTCTCAAGGTTTGTCCTGCATAAAACGCAGAATATGAGCAGGTGGCCAAATAAATCACCCATTCACTAGAACAATTAGCAAAAAATTTTATATCAAAAACCTTGCCCGTGTTTCTGCTAGTAAATTGCTTGTTCTTGTCAGTGGGTGCAGTGCCCACATGGAAAACACCCAAAAAGATGATCCCCCATCAGTGTGGTTTGATGTTGTGCCTGGACATCCAAAAACCCAGTTTTGTAATGATTAAAAAAAGAACCCAATGTTCTGCCTGTCCTCTAACCAAATGGGCATCTTTCTGGTAACATATTAGCAAGCCTCACATCCCCCATCAGGCTGTTCCAATTTTGTTGAATCACTTGCAAAAAATTCTGTGTGTTACGCCCCTTAGGTGGTAATAAATCTAATATGTGAATCCTGAGAGGGAGCCCTATCCTTATATCTCATAAGATCCTGCCTGTCTAATGATGACACCTCCCTACAGGCTATGGTAACAGTGCCAGACTTGTACCCCCATGCCCTGAATCTACCCACCAGGTCCCTCCTGTGATGTTCAAAATTGTTGGAATCAGAGAAAATACGTTTGATTCTCATAAATTGGGACTTAGGTATGTTGCGTATGATATGAGGATGATGATGACTAGAAGCATGCAACAAGGGGTTGTATTCCGGAAATTTCCGGTACACCTGTGTGTCTAATGTGATCAGAATTCCTACTGATCAGAACATCCAAAAAGGTAATCTGATTCAGATCATAAATACAAGTGAAGTGAATACCCCATTTGTTGCCATTGATGTAATCCAAAAATTCATTCAAATAGGCAACGTCCGCTTTCCATACTAACCAGCAGTCGTCCAAATAATGATGCCAAATATTAATTTCAGACAAATACAGATTATGAAGGGGATCATAAATCAATTGTTCCTCTATATATGCCATGAAAATATCAGCATATACAAGGGTCAAATGATGCCCCCATAGAAGGACCCTGCATTTGCAAGAAGCAACAATTCTGATAGTAGAATACATTTTTGGTCAGTACATGTTCAGTTAATCCCATGAAAAAAGTACTGAAACCTGGTGGTTAAAGTTCCGATACCGTTAACCAATGTTCCAGTGCCAACAAACTTGCTCAGTGTGGAATGTTAGTATAAAGGACAGAAACATCAGAGTACATAACAACCAATCTGGCTCAATTTGGGTGTCTTGCAAAATTTGAAGGAACTCTGTTGTATCTTGTATACAGGCCCTAACATACCTAAGTAATTGGTGAAGATATTGTGTCAGATAGACCGACAACGGCTCAGTAAGGGAGCCCCTACCCAATACAATAGGCCTCCCAGGGGGGTTCTGTAGTGATTTATGGACCTTGGATAACAAGTACAGATATTGAGGTTTGGGATCACTCACTGTCAAATGTTTGGCAATCATCATCATCATCATCTTTAGGCTGTTCCCGTTACGGGTTGCCACAGCGGATCATTTGTTTCCATTTCTTCCTGTCCTCTGCATCTTGCTCTATCACACCAACTACCTGCATGTCCTCTCTCACCACATCTATAAACCTTATCTTAGGCCTTCCTCTTTTCCTGTTACCTGGTAGCTTCATCCTTAGCATCTTTTTCCCAATATACTCAGCATTCCTCCTCAGCACATGTCCAAACCAATGTAATATTGTCTCTCTGGCTTTGTCTCCAAACCTTCCTAGAGGTTGTAATAATCCCCTCCTCCACTGCCAAATTAAAAAAACATTGATCTGTTTTTTTAAACCCCCAGTGGGGTCCAAAGGCATGAGCATATAATGTTGTTTATTATTCAGCTGCCACCTGGCTTCACTGTCATACTTTATCCAGTCCATAACCACCACAGCACCCCCTTTGTCAGCCGGTATAATAACCAGATTTTTATTATTCTTAAGTTTTGTTAGGGCATCCTGTTGTGTACTGGAAAAATTACATGCTTTAACAACCATGTCAGAATAGTGGAGGTGTAGATCTTTGAGAACTCTATGAAGAAAAAGATGAACAGTAGGATTCATTGGAGGCATGAAGCTGGACCTGTGGAAATGAAACTAATGATTAACAAACTCATGACTGTATTGATCAAAATACAATTTCAAATTCAAAGTTCGACAAAAAGAAAATACATCATCAGCAAAGACATTCTCAGGGACAAAAAATGCAGGGACGAAATTTAATCCTTTATTCAATAGGTCTACTTCATTTAAAGTTAAAGCATGAGAAGAAATATTAAGAACATTATTGAACTCAATCACTTGTTGGTCATGGTTTGTAATAATGTCACCACATCAGATATTAGTGTGGTGTTTCCATCCTGCCCTGTGTCTCCTGGCCCTAAAGGGGTATCAGAGTTGCTGTGTTTAGGTGTAGGAGATGTTAGAACTATTGGTGTTTCAGAATCTGTCATGGAGGATGAATCATCCCCCGAACTGCCACCAAAAGATGACACATTTTTCTTTAAAATCTACCTTGGCCATTTTCTCTTGTTAGGTTTAGACCCAGTATTCACAAATTTGACAATTTTATGGAGTCCAAATGGTCTCCCCCTATCATAATCAGCTCGATCTCTATTAAACTTGTGTATTTCCCTATCCCTAAGTTGACCCTCCAAAGTCAGTAGTTCCTGACTAAGCTGTTGCACACAGGTTTGATAACAGGCCTGCCCCTCAAATGGTTTGGTATCCTCATACAATTTGGAAACCTCAATCAAATTTGAGTCAATACATCTAGTATAATAGGCCGCTAAGGCCTCCACAAACACCTTAGATGCCTGCTGTTGCATGGTTGACCATTGTTGATCCAATTCCTGGTCAATGTCTGACACTAAGGGTTGTATATGGACCCGAAGTCCTCTGAAACAGATATTACTAGCCATATAAGCTTTAAACAAATGAAGATGCCACATATTAGTACGCATGGTCCTCATACTTTTGGGCAATTTGGCAAAAACATCATAACAAGAAGGTGTAAATGTATTTCTGTCCAAGGGATCCCCCAAGACCTTAGTCCCTAAGCCAAAGATGCCAATGTCATCCCGGTCAGATGACAAACCTTGAAGAAGTTGACCCAAATCCATGTCCATCCAAAATTATAAAGGACTATAACCAATAAAACCTAATTGGATCATTTCCGTTCCGGGAATGACTAAGCTGACAGCAAGTGTATAATAATTAAACCAATAACACATAAAAATCAATAATAAACCATAAATAGAAAGTGTGTTAAACAGGTTCCACCCACACCCAGGTGACACAAAAAATTGGTACTAAATTTAAAAACAAAAAGAGAAAGTATCCAATCCAATGTCCAATAATACAAGACACCGACCCGAGGAACAATAATAGCCTCTACTCCAATTAAACATAGGCTCCAGGCTGAAAATTCAGGCCAAAAAAAATGGTGCTATGTGCCCCCAGAAAAGACATTGATCCATGAAATGGACTTTAAAAGGTGGAACAATAATAGCCACTAACAAAACAATTAAGTTAAATATCTGCCAATATTGAGTAATGCTACGTCCCTCGGATGAGTACACCAATACATGTATCTGTTCAGGATACTCCCATGAATCCAAAATTCAACAACAATAGTGGCTCAAGAAATGAAAGGCCACAATGAATCACCTGGGAATTCACCTTATGCAAGCAAAAATAATCAGTGTCCAACCATAAATATGTCCAGGTAATTAGGTAGAAAAACCTGTGTAACACAGATAATAAAAATTGTTAACATTTGCTGTCATAGGCAGACCCAGAGACCAATACCCCAAAAAAATAAAATAAAATAAAAAACGCTTTGATGATCAATAAACATAAATTGTCACCTCTGGTGAGAGTGTTGACCAATTGATACAGGGCGTTTGAGTTTATAAATTCTAGGAAAGGTTGGACACGGGAGTTAGTACTTGAGTAGTTCTCCCAGTTACTGTTTGGGTAATTGAAATCACCCAATATTAGGGTGTTTGGTAGGACCTTTATGTTTCCCAGTGTTTCCAGAAACATGCAATGGGGGTCCTGGGACATGGTGGGTGATCTGTAGCAAGCTACAATTTGAATTGCAGTTTTGCCCATTGTTAGTTGCATGTGGATGATCTCTGAAGCTTCGTGCTGTGCTACTAACCTGGAGGTGTGGGCATCCTTGATGAATATGGATACGCCCCCGCCTTTTTTATTTCGGTCCAGGTTCTGTGGCTGAAATGTATGGTATGAGTTGTAGCCTGGTAGTGCTGGGGTGCTCTCTGAAGCCTTAAACCAGGTTTCTGTTACTGCACATATATCGATTTTCTCCATACTGAGGAGTGCCTCGAAAAGGCATTTTGAGGTTTAGACTTCTGGCATTGAGTATCATTACCCTCAGTTTTTTGTTACTTGTGCTATTTACGGCGGTGGGTTTGTCTTTTGAACCTTGCCTAAGAAAGGCACTATGGGGATGGCAAAAGCCTTGGCCAGTATTCAAAAGCCTAAGGGTGACAGGTGCAAGCTGTCTCTAGTGAAGCAGCGTGGCTTGTCGAGCATGTCATCCCAGGCTGACAGACAGTGAATGACACCAGAAACTTAGCCAATTGTTGAAATTGATCATTTTCTCTTTATAACGTGGTATCATTCTTGGTGAGGGCAGGATGCTACTCAGGGTCAGGGTCATACCGACCTGAGCTACGTGATCAGAGAGCTCTTCCATGTCTCTTTTCATGTAGTCCAGGGAGGTAGGTCTTAGGTCATTCACACCAACATGGACAATGACAGAGTCATATTTGTACTTGTTCTGGAGTGACCTGAGTGCTTGTGTTATGTGGCGGATCCTGGCACCCGACAGGCCGCTAACAGTAACCTTCTCCTTGTTCAGACTAGTGAGTGGGACGTCAATGTCCCTGACTATAGAGTCACCTATTACTAGTGTGTTGGATATGTTATTTTGCCTTAAGGGCTAAGATTGCGTGGCACACTGGTTTTGTGAAGTATGTGTTTCATGGTTTGTGTTGGGGGGTGGACGTTACTTGGATGTCTGCTTTGGACGTCTCTGTTGCTTTTGCAGAGTTTTATTTAGAGCCTCCAAGTATGTTTTTGTGTATTTATGTGTGTTTTTTGCCTGTGCTGGTTTAATGGGTCTATGTGAGACTGGTGGTGTGATGCAAGCATTTCCCTTCTCCTCTTGACTGTCTGATCCAGCCTTGGGTTGAGAGAGCTTAGCCTCCAGTTTGGCTGTATAATTGCATCTCTCGCATGTATTAGTGTTTGGTGGTAGGAGGAGAGGGTTGTCTGTGTACATGAGGCAGTTGTAACATTGCCTCAAAAAGCCCAGATTCACCAGTTGGACTGGAGAGTACACCTGAAACTGCCCTTTAGACATGCCTGGATGGGTACAGTGAACTGTTTTACTGATTGGCTGGTAAGGTTAAATAGTGAGCATTGTCCTTCTGTAAAGTATAGTGGGGTCTAGTGCTAGGGTTTGTAAGTGTTGCTATGGGTTTTGAGCAAGTGTCGGACTGAGAAGTGAACGGTTTGAGTGCTTAAGTTGAACGTTTGTCTAGTTCCAAGGGAAAAATTGAAGAGGAGACTTTGTGGAGCTGGGAATAGTTATACCCTAGCTACCCTGTGCGCAAAACCGGGCAAATGCGGTTTTTACAGCAGGGAAATGAAAGAGATAGAAATTAGCCCAAAATGGCCAATAAACTACTAATTTCTGGGCTGATACCACTCCTCCATGGATATATATATATATATATATATATATATACACACACACACACACACACACTCATATATATATATATATATATATATATATATATATATATATATATATATATATACACACACACACACACACACACACACACACACACACACACACACACACACACATATATATATATATATATATATATATATAAAATGATATGCTGTGTGAAATTTAACCATAAAACATATAAATGTTAATTTAATACTTTATAAGTGCTTTCATTCATAAAAACAGAGTTTCATCAGACAGAAGTATTAAAACCACAAACCACTTAAATACTTACCACGACAGTTCACAAGATTAAAAAAAAAAAATCACGATTAAAATTACCAAAAAAACGTAATGCTTCAACTTCTTTCTTTTAAGATACACTTTAAAATTTTATTTATCATTATGACCCGGAGGTTGACGTGCATCTAATGTGATTTGTCAGAGGTGCTCTTTCCAATCTAGATCTTCTTCAGCATAAACTCTGTTACCCACAATTTTAACTTTATTTGTAACAGAAAATGTGAAATGCACATTTTTAACACAGTCACCCAAATCTGCATACTTAGCCAATGCATTGATGTAGTCTTTTGTTTGGACAGCATGTAAATGCTCATATATCCAAAGAGCTAAATCTCTTGAAGTCCTACCTATACAATGTGCATTGAAAGATGAGCATATAGCAATGTAGACAACCACCCTTGACTTGCAGGTGAATAAACCAGGACTCTAACATTCTTGTCTTTAACTACTATTGACTTCATAGCTGCAATAACTGCAAGTTAAACATTTGTACATCCCTACCATTATGCTGACTATACCATGTGATATACTGCTCTAACAGGCTTGAAAAAAACTTGTTTAAAATCAGTGCCTCTTTTCATAACCTCCCCCTGCTGTGGCACTAATATTTATTATTATTAGTAGCAGTAAACATCTATTTATACTCTCTTAATCCAAAATCTTACATGGTTTATATTTAGTAAACCTGTTCTCTTTTACCTCTGTGGCTGCTACCTCTACTAGCTTATGGGAATAACTCCTTTGTAAAAAAAAAGAAATTTTCTTCATATCAAAATGATATCATTAGTTAACCTTACTCTGATAAACTGTCCCTTATCTACATTTTTTCTTTAAACTCACTGGATGCATGACAGCAACATTCAGATAAGAATTGCTTTGAACTTTCTTTCTGAAAAACTTTGGAAAGAAGCAACCATGGAATTTGTAATTTGTATAACACTAAGTCCCAAAAAATTAACACCATTAAAATTGTAAGAAAAAAAGGAAAAAACAGACAATCATCCTTACTGTTTAAATACTTCAAGAAATTTAGCAACAAAGATTCACTTTCTCTCCACATCATTATGCTGTTGGTCTGCTCATAAACGTGTCAAATTTAAAATAATTGTAAGATAATATAACATCCAACATTTCTCTGAGTCTACATTGTCCATTCACGAAAATTCCTGCTGAGCACAGAACTTCAGTAACTTTGTTAAGTCTTTCTTTATTGGGTACAACAGCAAATAATGAAACAATTATCAATTGTTACCAAGATGTCACTGTTCTATGAGTTTTCATGCATTTTTATAAGCAGACCAACAGTGTAGCGATGGGATCAGCTATGGTCCCTGGTTAAGCAAATCTTTTTATTACAGACCGGGAACGTGAAACAATTTATAAATCTGAATACATGAAACATGGTTTTGTACAAATGTTACTTTTGAAGATGGCTGCCTTTGCAAAAGAGCTTGATATGACCTGCAGAAATCTGAATAAAAATAGCATTCCCAGGGAGAAAAAGCAACCCTGAATGAAAGATGAGTGAGCAGGAACAATAAGATCAGAAAGCTGCCTTTAAGGCTGCAAATAATGAGGAGCAACTGTACATTTTGTTTGAAAGGATAATCGCAGTAGGTCAACAAGCAGGTTCATTAACACAAACAAGAGAACAGGAACAAACAGTAGTGGAAAGGCTGCAAGGGAAGTCACAAGATATGGAGGCAGATAAATCAGTAATTAAAGCTGACCTGCAGGAGCAGATTCACAGACTATAGGAAGTAAACACAATAAAAACACAGGTTGAAAAGATGGAGGATCTTGAAAATCACTCAAGGATTAATAGCAGAATAACAGGAATACAAGAGAGAGTAACAGTGAACTGGGGCAAACAGTAATACAGCTATTACATGGTAGATATGTGAAACCGAGAAATTAAAAAACGATATAAGAGAGGATGCACAGAATGGGGTGGCCAGAAAGCAGACCCACGCATTTCCATTACCTTGCTGTGAAAAGGTGAAATAATAAGGCAAGTAAAAAACAGTTATCCCATTTGTAGTGATGCTCATAAAGTTAGCTGAGGATTACTCGGAAACACAGCAAGAAAAGGAAAGCTATGCCAGACTTATCACATGAGCTAAGAATGAATAGAACAACTGCCTGGTTCACATACCCTCCAATTCGGAAGAACAACAATGTTTCAGGCTACACAATATGGAGGATGTTCAAAAGTTTAAATAAAGGTATTGTACACAGCTAAACAACCCAGGCAGTAAAAATCTAAATCGTCTGCCAGATGTAGTCTAAGAGAGCAACTTTAGACATAGGAGAGGTGATGCAGAGACCAGTGGCAGGACGTACAATGTCAGATTCCGAAACAACCAAAGGGAAGGAGAAAATATCAGACCAGGAAGTACACAGAAGTTGCATGCTAGTAGAAGAGATATGCAGGAAATAAATAAATTACAAAGACAGCCATAAGAACACGAGAAAAGAGACAACAAGGGGGAATGGAAACAGGTGGAAAGAGATATGTCAAACAGAAAGAAGAACGAGATTTAGGCAGAAAAACAGAGAAAGAAGCAGAAACAGGGACAGCAAAGGAGAATTATAAGAAGATAGGAAGATGGTATGTGGGATGGTTTAGAAGAATCAGAAGTGAACTGCTAGACAAATAAGGGACTAAACAAGTTGGACAGAAACATTCATGATGGATGGCCAAGTCAAAGACATGGAAGGCAGGACTACAGAAGGACTGAAAGTGACCACAGAAAAAAGACAATAAAAAAGTGGAAGGAATGGACACTGAAAGGAAAGTGACTGTGGATAGTGCAGGAAGGATGTAATACACAAAACATACCCTTATCTTGCAAAATATGCCCCATGGAGTACAGCACCAAAAGTTTACAAACAATGGGATGAACTGAATTGATTCCTAGGGCAATGATAGCTAATACAGTCAAGGCAGGCACAGCAGCAGGCCTCCAAAGTAAGTGAAATATTTTTCATAACTACTTACTGATACAAAATCAAGTGTAGCAAACGTACATTTATCGACCAAGTCTTATACAAAATAAGTAATAATTGTTGATGTATTAACTGAGAAGTATATGAGAAATGGAATGTATACTGGAAACAAGGGAAAAGTAAACAACAACCCGAAGACAAATATGAAACAAAGAAACAGTTGTGCATAAGCAGCACAGTAAACAGTTGTAAAACTGAAAAAAAAAAACTCTAGAAAAAAACAAATGTTGGACTATCACAGAAATGAAGCTGACGCAGTAGACTGGTGATCAACAGTGGGGAAGGGAGACCAATGAAGGGGAATGTTGTAATATAAGAAGGCTGTAACATCAGTACTGGGTTGGTATGCAATGCACTACTGTGAGGGACACTGGAAGGAAACAAAAGAAAGTCTTAAAAGGCTTACGTTGAGAGCATAACCATGCACATGCAACAGCCAAAAGGCAACAATCCAGAGGCTAGGTACAGGGAGGAGTGGTCCAAGCGTAGGCAGCAGTTGCTAAAGAACAGCGTTCAGCTCAGACGGTAGGCATGGAAGAATGGATTATGCCAGATGGCAGCAACTGGTAAAGCAGGGAGAGGTGGGCAAAAACAAGGAAAATACAGTTATTTACAGAGAATATTGGGGGTTCATCAAATCCTATGAGAAGGAGAATGCAAGAAAAGTTAAAGAGGATGGGGAAATGTTATTCTATTTTTTTCTTGTTGTGTCTTTCGGCTTTTCCCGGTTAGGGGTTGCCACAGTGGAACTCCCGTCCGCTAATGATTGGCAGTAGATTTTTATGTGCTGGCTTGCTGGGCCTAACGCACAACCTTCAACGAAGGAACACCCATTCACTCATGTCGCCACACAGAAGACGCTCTGAGAATCGAACAGGCAACGTCTAACTGTGAGGCGGCAACGCTACCGCAGCACCACCACCGCGGGTGGGGAAATGTTATTCTATTACAAAATACAAAACTGAAAATCAGAGATGGGGAAATATACTGTGATATGATTGCTCAAAGGGAGAAATAGACAGCAAGGCAGGGGAAGGAAAGAGGGGAGTAGGAACTCTATTTCATAGAGGGCATCAGACAACTACAGAGAAAGAGAGAAAAAGTGGACAGACACATGGATCATCTGCCAGGGAAGGGTGGAAGGTACACACTGGAGAATAGGAACCATATATGTATCAAACAGGAATGAAGAAGGATTCTACAACAGCTTTTTTGCTAGCTGGGCACAGACCACAAGAGATGGAACAGAGATCCAAAAAAAAGATAGGCTGTACAGAAGGAGGGAATATAACAAAAAAGATGTGACAAGAACTAGCCCAAGGAATGAAAGAGGGGATGGTGACTGGACATATGAAGGGAAAGGTATCCAAATGAGAGAGCTTTCACAAGAAGCATTTTGGTATAGGCAAATGGATCAGACAGGTTCTTATGGAATGAAAACCTGATGGAAATAATGGAACAAATCCAAAGAGGAGGGATACATATCAGAGTGTATGGTAGTGAGTCTTAAAATAAATGTGCAGGAACAGAACACAATGAGAAAGGGAGTGCAGGTGCGCTATAAATAGGAGGAGACTGGGGAGAAAGACTACAAGGACTAATTAAGGAGTCAATACAGGATAATATGAAAGACAGGGACAAACTAGAAAAACACTGATGGGATAGGATCAAGGTCACTATCGGGGAAAACTGATGAGTGCAGAAGAAAAGAAGGAAGTGTGACTGAGGAGCTGCATACAGACAGATAGTTGTGGTAGAGAAGGGAGCTGGAAGAAATGAAAGTAGAATGGAAGCACAACAGACCATAGACAATGCAATAAGAATGAAATTGGAGAGTAAAATTATTACACAGCACAACACTCATCGGTGGTACTGGAGGGGTTACAGGTGGACAGTGGGAGAGGCACAAGAGAAACAGCTAGCTAAGAAATGCAAGGAGACACAGGCAGGGGGTACAGTGGATAAAGGAGACTGAGAATATTTAGAAAAGGATGAGCTAATCATGGAAATATTCAAGGAATACTACAGCGAGATACGCAAACAACACAGAGTGACAGAAGTCTCAGAATGGAACTGAGAAGAGAATGTAGATGGTTATATACAAAGAGACAAGCTAATGTAGAGGTGACACGATATCAGATAAGGAAAGCTATATACAAGGTGAAGGATTAGAAAGTTGAAGTGCCAGATATATTCCCCCTAGAGTTCTACAAATGAGGTGAGGATGAAATGTGGAAGGTCCTACAGGAGGAATAAAACAGGATACAGAACTTAGGCAAGTATGAGGAAGACTTTCCTAAATGGGAGAAGAAAGGGAGGAAGTGGAAAAACATATGTCTATCTCTTCGATTAATGTACATATCAAGATTTTGGCAAAGGTATTAACAGGAAGATTAGATGAAGCATTGTCAAAAATAATACAAATAGGGCAAAATGGCTTTGTGAAGGGAGGGAAGGCAGAACAAAACTGGTAGGACTTGCTGAAATTTATGCACAGGTTGTAAAAGAAGCAGGAAGGGAAAGGTGGGATTGTGCTGTTTGACCTACAGAAGGCCTTTCACATGGTGAGGTAGAAATTCCGACGGACAAGACTGCACCAAAGGCAAGTAAGGGAAATATTCATATACTGGCTACAGCCCACATACTAAAACCAAGAAAATGAAATACTCATTAATGGAAGACTACCTGAGGAGACAAAAATAAGAGAGAGAGAGACCAGACAGGGGATCCCATTCTCCCCAGGCCTATTTATGCTTGTGATTGAGGAGCTGGCTGTGGAAGTTGGATACAATTTAGCAATGCCTGAACAAAAAGAAGGGATGAAATCTCAGCTTCTGTTATATGCAGGGAACTGCATGCTAATGCCAGAGGATCTGACCTCACCAATGGGAACTATAAGAGAGACATTCAAGAAGTTTCAGGAAGTGGTGGGACGCAGGTGCAATAACAAAAATACTTAGGAAAAGGGATGGGGAAGGGGGAATAGGTGCGAAAAAAGAGGCAGAGTTTCCCAAGTACCCAGGGCCCTATGTTGGGAACATGCCAAAACAGAAAATTGGAAAAATTGAGGAAGTTTGAAAAAAAAAAAGTAAGAGCTTTGGGGGGGGGGGCATACACTGCTTGGGAGAATTAATGCAGCAAGGTTGGTGATACTACCTATAACCCTCCACCTACACTGCAACATACAAATAGACCCTGGTGAATAAAGACTACAGAAAATGCAACAAGACATAGAGGACTGGGTCAATAAAGGTAAGGGGAAAAGAGTGAGCAGGGCAAAAATTAGAAAGAAGAGGGAAACAGATGACTGGAGCTCCCAAATATCCCAACATAATTCACTGGATAGAAACAGATGAGATGGAGGAGGGAGATATGGAAAAGTTTAATAAATTACATGAATAAAGCAAAACTAAAAGAAATGGGATGCGTGAAATGACTGAAGGAAACCTCAAGAAATTATATGTAACAGAAAGGTAGGGAGGCAAAGACAGTGAAGAAAAATGAATACATATGTAAGAGAAGTGGAACAGCTCAAGAGGAAGAATTGACATGTATAGAAAAGGATGTTGGGGAAAGATATAAAACAATTGAGAAGTTAATACAGCAACACAGAATACCCAAGATCCAATGGAGGAGATACATGGTGCACAGGGAGACATGGAAAAAGAATACAGAGAGGGAAAAGGAGAAAGAAACAGGAAGGAAAGAAAGGCAAAATGGCAGAGGATAGCACCCTAGAAGAAATGGAAGAGGTTAGGGAAGCAAAGGACCAAACAGCTCTATGAAGTGTTAAGGGAAAGAAGGGGTACAGTTGAAGAGAGAATTTGAAGAAACTGGGGAAGGGAGGAAGGATGGAATGGAGTTGCAACATATTGGCAGAAGACAATTCAGGCAGTGAGGCACATGCAGAAGCGTCATGAAGAATGACATCAAAACATGAGAATACTGCATAGATGATATGTAACCCCCATGAGACTGGCAAATGAAAGCAGGATGGAGGACAGCAAATGTTGAAGGTGTCAGGAGGAAGAGACAGGAATGATGTAAATATTCTGGGACTGTGGGTGGACAGAGAAAGTCTGGAAGCAGACACAAATAATTAGGGGAGACATTTCAAAAGAAAGCAGAAATTATTTGGGAACTCTGTACATGGGGCATAAAGAAAAAAGGCAGCACCTAGACAAACTGAACATTATCAGACTGCTGAGCACTGAAGTTAAAATCATCATCACTCAAAACTGGAAGGGAACAAAAATAAATAAACAAACAAACAAACAGGGAGAAGGGATTACATAAGGGGTTGATGGACACTGAGAGAAGATGGGAGAAACTGATTAGAATGAGTAAAGGAGGGGAGAGTGAAATAAAAAGCTATTAAAAGAGATAACAGAATACTACAAACATAAAAATCATACCACGTGGAAGGAGATTGTGATTCCAAAGGGAAACTGTGTGTGTGTGTGGGGGGGGATTAAGCAGCCAACCACTGATGTGATAAGGTGCATCATGCACGAGGGCTGCACATGAATGTTACATACTGTATGGAATGAACTTAAATTGTCAAATATAAATACCACATTTGGACTGTATCAAATAGAAAATATATGATGGACTGTAGTTAAGGATATAAATGAAAACAGACCAGCCACTGATGGTGGTGATAATGGTACCATGCATGAGGATTGCAGAACAGAGGTGAAATAGAAATGTGCTTTTTGCATTAAAGTTTGGTAGGACCCCCCCCCCCAAGACAAAATATAAAATAACAAAATAATAGCAACTAAAACCAATATCTTAACAGAGACTCAAATCCACCAAAGCAGCCAACATGAATGAAAGAACTGGGCAGGTATTCCTCCTACTGTTATTTCTTCTGCAATGTTTTAATGTTTTCCTTCTACACCTGCTCTGTACATTAACTGCTGCCTACCTTTCAGTAGAGTGTTAAGGAAAGTAATCTCCAGATATCAAACAATGCATATAATCATAAGCAAGGTAGTTAACACTGGTATGTCCTTAACTGTCTTGCATATGATTATATGTATTGTCTGATATCTGGTGATTACTCTCCTTGGGACTCTACTGAAAATGAGACCACCAGTGAACAAATGTACATAAATAAGTAAATCTGGCAATCAAGAAATTAAATTCCCAGAGAAAAGAATGGTTCTTCAAAGGCAAACAAAGATGCAGAACCTCCTTAAGGAGCTGCATGATAAACTTTCTTAGGCTACAGTTCTGTGCTCCACACAAGGTCATAATGTGTTGAAATGGTAGAGATATGCACCTTGTACAAGAAAATTCTAAGGCCCATGTCAAACATGCACTTATTTATTTGACATCTGTTTACCAGCAAAGTCCTGACTGGGTCAAAAAGTGGCTCATTTTCAACAGAGGCTGGGGGACAGAAACTTCACAATCACAATCTTTCAAAACTCAGTTACAGGTATTTTCAATCACATGTAGCATTACAAAACACAGGAGTGAAAAATGTAATGAGAAAAACATAAAACATGTTTCATAGAAGAGTACAATGAAAAACAATAGCATGAGTTGGAGAAAATATCTGAAGAAAAACTCATTAATCATATTATTTGTTACATAGATTAGCAATCAATAAAGGAGATCTGACCCAATTGTAATAACATATTTAAAAGAGATGTTGGAGATTACATGATTGGAGACAGTGAGGGGAAATTGAGTGATGTCTTAGTATGAGAGAGAGTGTTCAGATTAGGGTTATAGAATTACACAAAGATGGACAGAAAATTAGATTATAGGAAGAGTGCAGGGTAGGGTAAGAATTACTTGTAAATTCACCACAAACAAGTGGAGATGATTCTGCTCTGCCACTACCAAGACAAAGAACTTCTTCCACTTGGCAGAATATGTCCGCCAAATAGAACAATTTATGGAAGCCTTAATGACCGCTAGGACTTCTGCAGAAAAGGAGGAGTCAGGCCATAAAATTTAGACAGGTGTCATATCAACAGTGGGGAGGACAGCTGTCATCCCAAATGTCAGAAATTTCTCTGACTTCTACTGGAATGGCCTCCTGTACTGCCAGGGACTGGGAACATGTAATTTGGTCAAATGCAGTTTTGGCAAATGCAAACAGAACAAATACTCTTCACCAAAACTGCTTTTGTTGCCAGTGGAGTTTGCTTTTTTTCAACTGCTGTGCAACCTTCAAGTTGGTATATACAAGTCCAGGGGGTGTGGGGAAGACCCCCTCATATGGGGTATGGGGGGCTTGCCCCTTGCAAAAAAAAATGTTGCAATCTTCAGTGAAGGTAGATTCAGAGAACAGTTTTCAATTTATTTCTGTTCACTGAAATTACTTTTGGCAAATCAACACAAATCTCAGAAACCTCACAATGGAAAACCACACCCTTCTTGGTCATCAAGGGGCAAGAAGGGTGAGTTTTTGTCTTTCTTCTCTGAAAATACTTATCAAAAATAGAAAAAGAAAATGAAAAAACATGGCTTCGACCTCAATGAAAAACAAAACAGAAATGCTATTCACTGATAATTCACTTAGGCCCCATGGCACGAAACTGAAGTAGGAAGCAAATAGGTCAATATCAAGGGTGTCACACTTCTGAAAGAATATGACTATGTATCCCATCCCTCCATCAAACTCTGTCCAGAAACTATGTTTAGGATTTTATCTACTAAAGTACTATTATTATTATTATATATAGTATCAGTATCAAGAAGTTCAAAAGGATGTCATTAAACATATCAAACCAAACCTTTCAACCTGTTTGCCATTAAATCTTGCTATAACATATCTCTCATGTTTAATATTGTCATTACCTTTCTCAATTAAATATCTTAAATATGAAACTAAAAACACTGAACTTGATTTCATATATGGACCCTTTTTCAGACATGACTGGTGGTTACTAGAAAATGTGCATGGATTTATTAATTTTAGGCAGAGTGTACATTAAGGGCATGGCATAGCGGTGCAGTGCTTAGCATTGCTGTATCACAGCATTTGGTTTCCAAGTTTGGTTCTCAGCTGAGGTGCCTTCTGTGTGGAGCCTGTACATCCCCACAGTGTCTGCATATTTTTTTGCCAAATGTTCCTGTTTTCAACACCTTAAACTTATGCCATGGTGCAGATTTACTCTGGTGCTTCTCTGAAGTGCCTGTAGGTGTGTGTGCGCATTGTGTGAGAGAGTATGCACAACCTATGAAGGAGTGATGCCCCATTTAGGATTAGTTCCTCTGTCTTACACCTTCTGGGTGTCAGGCTAGACTCTCCCTTAGTGCTGAAAATGGATTACAAGATAAGTGAAGAATGAGTGAATGAATGTCATTAAGGGTTTGACAGAATACTTCAAGTATAAATACATTTCATTCTTGCTACTGATTAAGACTGTTCCATACAATCTGTCTAAGCATTTTATTCACCTTCTTCTGACTTAACAAAATTTAACTTTTACTAACCAAGAAATAAAAATCACTTGTTCTACCAGTGGTCAAGTAAATATTGGTCAATGTTACAATTCATCATTCAGAACTGGGTAAGCTGCAACTCAGAGTGGTGAATGATTCAGTTATTTCAACTTTTCCAGGAAAAGTCCCTCATATTGGGAAAGAAGGGGGCTTGTCCCTTGACTGGTTGTGTTCATCTGACTGTATCTTCATACTGATGTTATTTAATAAATCCTAGCGGAACCATAAACATTCACATGTCCCATATATTTTTCCAAAATTCTCAAGTACTGCTCAGTGTACTGGACAAAAATAGCTCCTTCTATGCACTTTTATTAATTGTTGTGACTTAGGGTCTAAAATCAGGAGTTGCTTTGTGATGGTGTAATTACAGACACTGGCACCTTTCTGTCTACAGATGCTCCCTCATATGTAGAATGGTGAACAAGTTAGTAAAGACTTTGGCTGCCAAAAATTCGAAGCAATGAAGAGTTTAAGTCCAAACCTGTCTCTGTTTCCTTACTTTGAATGCCACCGTCTTGATTTCCTGGGCCCCCTCTCCAGGTAAAAAAGACCAGTACTGAGGTGTGTTCAACTTGGAGTGAATAAAAGGGATTTCAAAAACACAGCTGAAAAAAAATCATACTTTGACTTTATTTCAGGCAACCTGTAGAAGTATAATTATTTTAGGACGTGAAGTATTGTATTTTCCTCTTTAAAAAATATGTAATGTCAATTTCTCTTCCAGCTAAGCAGTGTCTTTATAATCTTATAATTACGCAATTAATTAATTTGAATGTTGATTGATTTAAGTATCTGGTGTATAAAAGGAGGTGTTTTTTAATATAATTTATTCCTTGAAGGCGAAATGCCGAGGTACCAGAATAAATATTTGGTGATTCAGTATTTGCTGAAGTCAGTGTGGTTCCTGTGTTGTGGTGATTTTTTCAGTTGTGTTTTTGAAATTTGGACTTTCATTGGAGTGTGTTTTGTGAATAAAAGGGATCTCATGTTTTTGAAACCAAAGAGAACTTCACTCAGTTTATGGTACCTCTAAGACATGCAACCATGTAAGGACAAACAAAAAAGCTGCCACTAGGCAATCTCTTGCTGTGGTCAGCATAAAACAGCCATCCAGGTCAGGAAATACTAGTGGCTCTTTCTGCAAGCTCTCAGCCACCATGGCCAGATCCATTACAAATACTATGGGAACAAATGAAAGAACACATGGCAGCATCTGGTAAAAGTGCTGCCAGTTCACAGTGAATTGAAGGCATCTCCTGTGAATCTCCAGGGCAGCGATGTGCCAAAATCCATCCATCGTGTCCAGTGATACAACACAAGCACAAGTGGCAGCAGTAGCATGACCCTTTTATGAGTCACCCTGAATTTAATGTAGTTGCCATAATATACTCACTGAGGTTGCCAAGATCTATAATGGGACAGAAGTCCTCCATCCCCTTCAGAACTAAGAAGTGACTGATTTAGGACTTCTGGTCTCACTCTGAAGAGGCATAGTCTCTACAGACCCTTTTAGAAGTATGTAACCAACAGCAAACAGGTGAAAATATCCAAGAAACAACAGCAGGAATCAGATCCACAATAAAATGTATTAAACTGACTTAGTGCCTTGGCCACAATTGCCTTCAAAAAGTACAAAACATAAGAAGTATGGCCTGTTCCTATTTCAGGAGCTCATTTGAAAGAACTTGGTCCCTAAAAAGATATCTTTTTAGGGGAGGACTTAAGAGATCTAAGACAGATTTGGTCATGTAGTACCCATTGGTCTTCCAAGATGTTGTAAACTAAGAGAAGTCCTGCTCATAAACTGTCCAGGACTGTAGTTAAGAATGTAGATTCACTGTCAGTAGCTACTCTCTTAGAAGATTCAGCAAGGACAGCTGGGAAGCCAATGATGTCTGCTCTTTGATAGGCTTCCTCTTCTTGTAATGGATTTATTCTTCTGCGGGTATTGGCATGGCCTAGCAGAAAACATGACAGGCAAAAGGGCAATAGAAGCCTTCAACCAGGATAAGGACTTGCTTCTCCTGAAAGTCATCAATCAGACCACTGGAGGGCTACCTAAGAGCACCTTCCTGGTCCAGGCTCTCCCATAAGTGAAGAGAGTCTGTGTCAGTCCATCCTCCACAGGCACATGCCTTAATCATAGCATTATCACAGGCCTTAATCATAGCATTATCACAGCCAAAAAACAGTATGACAAAAGGAAGCCTACTCTGGATGCTGTACAATGGGTCTTCAAAACGTCTCCTTAAGCTCAGATCAGATGGGGGCCAAAATCCTGCAGGGAGGAGTGAAATCTGGAAAGATGAAACACAATGTTGAGATATATAAGCTCCACTGTTGCAGAGGACACCCTACTGACCACATTCCCCAAGGCTCTGAGCAGTAAGAAAGGTGCTGTGGTCTCTATATTATACAGACAGATTAGATAGGAGAGGATCTAGGATATCTAACAGCTAGAGGATTATAGAGGGCATCGGCTTTCAGGTTATAAAAATGGTATTTAGGCTTCACAGGTGAGATGAACCAAGGCTCTTCCTTCTCCTCTGTCTTCTTTTTATTTTTTAGCTGCTCACCATGATATTTCTGTGGGGGAGGACTGAGGCTACAGACTGAAGATGGACCTAACTTACTTTTTCTCCAAAAGTGAGGTCACTTTGGGAAGAGAGTTAGGTGAAGAGATCTTAGTATTATTTTCTGTCTGATGGAAAACAGCTTTGGGTTCTCTAACTCTTTTTATCTAGAACATTTACAGAAAGAAAGAACTCCCCAACACAGTCCTGACTGGTGTGGGCACAGACACAGCACATTTAAGTGGGATTCAGTGCGACATGGGTGGGTACCAGGTGTTTCATGGGAGGATACCAACAAACACTTTGAACTTTGCCTGCCAAAAGAAATAAAAAGATGGGAGGAAGGCTTGTCCTGAACCTTATACTGCCACTATGTCATGTTTCCTAAGGATGTTCTCTCACACTGACAAGGTTGTGTCCTACAATATGACAAACAGCTATCTGACATTAATGGCCTAACTTGCAATCCTTGGTGCAGGAGGACCAAGTTGACTCTCCTCACTCTTGGCTACCAAGCTCTGCTGGATCCAATGGACAGCCTAACAAAAAGAGTTCTTGGTCCAGTTTAACAAACAGATCTTTGGCAAGTAGACTCAGAATCAAGGTTGCCATGTGTATTGTCTGACCATTTGACATGAGGAAAGGTGGTGTTATCTTGGAATGGACCTCTAGGAAGGTTTCCAGGAGTACACACCTTGCATTACCCTTGTTATCAACTTAGTTGGAAGACAGGGAAAAAAATCAAGCTCTCACTACTCAAGTGTGACATCATGGCCATTTTGAGAATGGACTTATCTTAAACTGTAGTTTTATTGGTCATTTTGGGCTAATTTCTAGCTCTTTAATCTTTCTGATATAAAAAACGCATTTGCGCATTTTTTGTGTTTGTATCAGCTCAGCAGATCCTGCATTGGGGTCCTGTAGAGGCCTACAGTGCCAGAGAGACAAAAGGAGAGACTTTGGAGTGTACCTTTTTCTGTTTTTTCTTGCTGCTTATTTCTATTTCCGCCTAAATGCTCATTTTCTGGCATTTATTGCTTCTTAAAATGCTCATTTTGTACTTAAACTGCATTTATTTGTGCTTGCACTTTAAAAAAGTAATTTTTGTTGTAAATTGTATTTTTAATTGTTACTGACTTCTCACTCACTTGCGACAGCTATTGTTGTACTGTAAAAGTGTTTTTTTTTTCGTTTGTTTCTACTGTTTTTCTGAAAAAAAAAATCTTGCTATTTTCCCGCCTTACTAAGCTAGAAAAGTCCAGTTTCAAATACTTGCTGATACCTGGACTGTGATTAAGCTTCTGTGTTAGCCATACCTTACTTGGGCAAAAGGGAAGTTTCTTTGTTCACCAGTGAGAGTGGGGAGATCTGAACAGCCTACCTGTCCTTGGACGAATGATTTCTGCCCAGAAACTGTAATTTTATTGGCCATTTTGGGCTAATTCCTAGCTCTTTAATCTTTCTGATATAAAAACCACATTTGTGCGGTTTTGCGCATAGCGCAGCGGTGGCTAGCTAGGGTTACACTACCCCAGCTCCACTGAGTCTGCTCTTCAGTTTTTCCCTTAGTACTAGCCAGTTCTTCCAGATTTAGCACTCAAATCAGTGCTTTCGGACTAGCACTTGCCCCAAAAAGAGACAGAAGCACTAACAAACTATAGCACTTGATCCCCAACAGTTGTTTGTAAGCGACAGTCAAATAATTCTCCCCACCAAGTAAATAAGAATAAGTTCCTCAACCCATTCAGGCATGTCCAAGAGCTAGCTCCCAGTGTATTCTCCTGTTCACCTGATGAATTTGGGCATCCTGAGGCAATGTCAAAACTGCCTCATGTACACAGACAATCCTCACCTCCTACCACACGACACCAAAATCTGCGAGAGATGCACTTATATAGCCACACTTGAGGCAAAGCTCTCTCCAGTCATGACTGGAATTGACAGTCAAGAAGAGAAGGTACCAACCTGCAACAAACCACTTACTACGCATACACCCACCAAACATGCAACTGCAAATCCTACACATAGATACACAAAGACATATTCGGAGGCTCTAAATAAAAATCTGCAGAAACAACAGAGACCTCCAAAGCAGACACGCAAGCAACTTATACCCAAAAACACACTGCAATTATCACATAACCACCAAAACCAGTTTGCTGCACAACCACAGCCCTTAAGGAAAAACACCATACCTAACACACTTGTAATAGGTGACTCCATAGTCAGCCACACTGATGCCCCTCTCACCAGGCTGGACAAAGAGAAGGTCACTGTCAGTTGCTTGTTGGGCGCCAAAATCCGCCACATTACCCATGCACTCAGGTCACTCCACAACAAGTACAAATATGACTCTGTCATTGTCCATGTTGGTGTGAATGACCTGAGACATACCTCCCTGGACTACATGAAAAGGGACATAGAAGAGCTCTCTGATTATGTAATCAAGGCAGGTATGACCCTAGCCCTGAGTAGCATCTTACCCTCACCAAGAATGATACCTCAGTACAAGGAAAAAATGATAAATGTCAACAATTGGATACGTTTTTGATGTCATTCAGTGGGGATCCAGTATCTGTCTGTCTGGGATGACATGCTCGACAAGTCTCGATGCTTCGCCAGAGATGGCTTGCAACTGTCACCCCTGGGATTCAGAATACTGGCAAAGGCTCTTGCCACGCCATAGTGCCTTTTTTAGGCAAGGCTCAAAAAACAAATTCACCACCATAACAAGTACTAGCGACAAAAAACTGAGGGTCATGCTGCTCAATGCTAGGAGTTTAAACCTCAAAATGCACTTTCTCGAGGCACTCCTCAATATGGAGAACATTGATATTTGTGCAGTAATGGAGACCTGGTTCAAGGCTCAAGAGAGCACCCCAGCGATTCTTTGCTACAACTCATACCACACATTTCGACCGCAAAACCCAGACCAAAATACAAAGG
Source organism: Protopterus annectens (assembly GCF_019279795.1). Lineage (NCBI taxonomy): Eukaryota > Metazoa > Chordata > Ceratodontiformes > Protopteridae > Protopterus > Protopterus annectens. Next base: position 1,488,972,793 of record NC_056729.1, on the reverse strand, counting down.
GAGGAGGCGTATCCATATTCATCAAGGATAACCACACCTCCAGACTGGATGCAAAGTATGATGCCTCGGAGATCATTCAAGTGCAACTGACAATGGGCAAAATTGTAATCCAGATTGTAGCTTGCTACAGATCACCATCCCTGCCCCAAGACACTCACTTCTCGTTCCTCGAGGTACTGGAAAACATGAGGGTCCAACCGAACACCCCTATACTAGGTGATTTCAATTACCCAAACATCAAATGGGAAAACTACAGAAGTACTAGTACCTTTACTCAGCGCTTCCTGGAATACATAAACTCAAATGCCCTGGACCAGCTTATAAACACCCCCAGAAGGGGTAACAATATACTGGACCTGGTCATCACCAACATGGGGGACAAATGCTCCACACCTGTCGTAAATTCCTCATTGGTCAGATAAGACCATAAACTCATCACCCTAGGTATCCACATACCACCCTCACCCCCAAGGAAACCACGGTGAAAAACTTCTCCAAAGTGAACTTTATACTACTCAAGACATAGGTGGCAAACTTCGTTACTCCCACGCAGAATGTCAATATGATTGAATCTGCTATATCCTGCACAAAAGTACTCTACAAGCACCTACATGAGTGCATGGATCGTGCTATCCCAAACAAGACCAAGACCCACACCTCCAAAAAGAAGGAACCAGTCTGGTGGACCCTGACCATAAATATGCTCTATAATAGAAGGAAGAAATTATTACAAAAAAGAGAAAAAACCCAGGAATGGGAGGGCTCCCTGACCAACCTCAGCAAAAAGCTAAGAACCCTCATAAAAACCTCTAAGGCGAGCTTTGAAAGAAAAATCTCAACAGACACCAAAAACAACCACAAAGCATTTTTTAGCTATGTCAAGAACCTAAACTGCAACACTCAGATCTGCTCTGAGCTACAGCATAACGGTTCAAAATTCACAGACCCAACTGATATCGCCAATATATTGGCAGATAGGTTCAGTGCAAACTTCACCCCACCCTCACCCACTAAAGGGCCCATATCCATACCAGAAGATTGTGCTGCCCCTAAAATCACAGACACCCAGGTGAAAACAGCACTCTCCAAGGCAAGAAACACAGCATCCATGGGACCAGATGGCATCCCAGGCTGCATGTTAGATGAACTCCAAAACAAATTAATCCCTCACCTTAATACCATGTTCAACCACAGCCTCACCTCAGGCTATGTGCCCACAGAGTGGCACATGGCAACAATTATCCCACTCCACAAAGGAGGTGCCACCACTGACCCCGGGAACTACTGCCCCATCAGCCTGACGAGCCTCGTCTGCAAGGCCATTGAGCGCATCATCATGGAACTCATAAACAATGGCATTGGGACCCTACAAACCCTAGACCTCACACAGTTTGGGTTCGTAAAGGGAAGGTCATGTCTCCTACATCTGGTTGACCTTTTCGAAATGGTCACTAAAGCAATAGATGGGGGAAAGGTTGTTCACACAGCATACCTTGATCTTGCAAAGGCCTTCGATACCATTCCCCACTCGGGAATTATAGACAAACTCACTAACCTAAATATAAACCCCTATGATACAAGATGGGTTGCTAACTGGCTCATGGATAGAACCCATTCAGTGAGAAGAGGAAACGCTAGATCCGACTCCAAACCTGCGACTAGTGGAGTACCACAGGGCTCAGTTTTGGGACCCCTCCTGTTCGGTATCTACTTCTCTGAGGTACAAGCAAACACAGAGGGACTATGGCTAACTAAGTTCACAGACGACTGCAAACTGGGTGCCATAACTGAGACTCCTACTGACGTAGACATCCTTCAAACGGGTCTCACGGATACTGATACATGGTGCCAAAATCATGTCCTCAAGCTAAATGCCAAAAAGTGCATTGTCATTCCTTTTGGGAAAAACCAAGTACCTATGAATTACAACATAGATGGCAGCTCACTTAACACAGAGAGTGTGATAAGAGACCTAGGAACTCAGGTGGATTGTAACCTCTCCTTCGACAACCACATTGCTAAAGTGGTTAGAAAATCCTTCTACATGGCCCACCTTATCACAAAGAGGTTTGCATCTAGGAATAATGAAGTTATTGTCCCCCTCTACTCATCACTCATTAGACCCATTATTGAATATAATGCCCCATTCGGGATGTACATTACAAGACATCTACAACAACTGGAGAGGCCTCAAAAGTACCTTACAAAGAGGATAACGGACCTTAAACAGATGCCCTATGCCATGAGGCTTAAAAAACTCAAACTGTACTCGGTCGCATACCGGCTACTCAGAGGTGATCTCTGCCTGACATACAAAGCTATGTTAAACCCCGAATTGATAGAAATGCTCCACCTAAGGAAAACCCAATCCACCAGAGCTACACGATGTCCCTTGAGCAACAATAAACAGGACTTGTTGGAGGGACAGATTCGTGTCTCAGAGACTCCCCTTGCTCTGGAATAAGGTCTCCATATATGTGAAGCACATGTCCTCATTAGCGCTCTTCAAAAGGAATCTTGATGAGTGGATGGGAAACAGGAAATTCACCCCGGGAATCACTTCTGTGGCCCTGCTCGACAGAGGCGCAGGTAACTAAACCACGTGGGAGGGAATCGAAAGCAGAAGCATTTTGGCTAGGCTTAATTATGCCCTAGGGCCAATAGCCTTGTACCTACCTATGAATCTATAAGAAAGTATAACCACAGCCACTGTCTGCCCTGTACCTTCTAAAGGTATTCTATCACAGGCCTGCAACAGCACAAGGATCCCTCTCACTCATTTTTATACTGCAAAATCCAAACTGCTGCCATCCTAACAAATGTGAGATAGGACAATAGTTGTTGGGTGACCAAACTGAAATGCTGGCACTTATGAATGTGCTTTACATTATGGCCCCCTCCCCCAAACAGTAAAGATAATGCCAGTGTGGGTCCTGGAAGGGTTATGTTACTTATGCATTCAACTTGAGAAAGTTTCCATACTGAGTCTAAGGATCAATATGCAAATCTTGTATGTGAAAAACTGTGGATGAACTGGTAGACAAAGAGCTAAGCATGTTTTGTTAGAGTGGTACAGTGATAACAGAGTGTGAGTTGGTAGAGGACTAATATGTCCTAAGAGAGTGAAGAATAAAAGAAAAAATATTAAGCTGAAGAGAGGAGAGAAGGCTATCTCAAATGCAGACCGACAGAGGATGGTCCCTGACATTAGATCTGTGTATTATGCTTTTCCCTCCTGTACAACAAGATGATGTTTCATTAACTCTTCAGGTGCACTATGGATACCTTATAGTGATCTCTCTGTGTCATTTACTGTCTTCATCAGCACAAAGGCTCATTTTCAATAACGTGCTCTGTTTGGCAGTAAATGAAACTAGAACTCCAAAATTGCCCACGCAACTGGGCAGGCGTAAGTGCTGAAGAAAATCCAATGCATGTCTTTGATGTTATTGTATATGTAAACTGTGGGCCATCTCAGCATCAGCCACAAACAATAATGTTGCAACTCTGATACTATGCACTTGAAGACAGCAGTAATAAATAAGTAGCAGCAACCTTGCTTCATAAGTGGAAACAACCTTTTGGGATGGCTAAGTCTCCTTTTTTCAGCTGATCTTCATAACACATCAGGTTCAGAAAGCAATCCTGAACTACTGCCAGTAAGGCAGCAACTTTCAACAGCATTTGTACTATGACAAAGAAGAGGAATGTGAACTAAACCACACCAAAAGCTATAGGCATACATATCTATTCAGCATGAAACAATCCAGGATATTCAAATTAATTAAATTTTATTGTGAGTGCATTCGCAGTAATCACTACTGCTTTATCAGACAACTAATACTTTCAGCTATTCCACTTTTTAAAAATGCGAATCAGCCAATCAAAGACTTCTATACCATCACATGACAGTATTTAAAGTGCTACAACACTAAGAAGTTCATGCATAAAACAGTATAAAGCATTATAAATAAAGACAAAATATAGAAAACACATAAAATATATTAAAAAATTACATAGCATGCGTGTGTAGTAGACAATCTCAATTTTCATCATCTCCTTCTAGATCTTGCTTTTAATACAGGTTTAATGGATATTTTATCATTTAGTCCACTACCCCTGTTTGTCCTCATTCTAATGATCGATTTCATATCACTTGTTTCAGTTATGTCTCTTATATCTTATTCTCTCACATTGGGTATTATGGTGTCAATGGCTAAATACTTAAAGCTATGATCTGTACCCCTTGTATAATATGTTTTGCAAGTGCATTGGTACTAATCCTATTATTAATGTTATAATTATGTTCTCTTATTCTGACTTGAAACCGTCTATCTGTCTTACCTACAGTGGATATAAAAAGGGTACACACCCCTGTTAAAATGCCAGGTTTTTGTGATATAAAAATGAGACCACAATAAATCATTAAAAAACTTTTCCCACTTTTAATGTGACCTATAACCTGCACAATTCAATTGAAAAACAAACAAATCTGTTAGGGGAAAAATATAAAAAATAAAAAAATGTACAATAAGCTGGTTGCATAAGTGTGCACACCCTTAAACTAATACTTTGTTGACGCACATTTTGATTTAATTACAGCATTCAGTCTTCTTGGGTAGGAGTCTATCAGCATTGCACATCTTGACTTGGCAATATTTGCCCACTCTTCCTTGAAAAAATCTGTCAGATTGCGAGGGCACCTCTTGTGCACAGCCCTCTTCAGGTCACCCCACAGATTTTCTATTGGATTTAGCTCTGGGTTCTGACTCAGCCATTCCAAAACTTTAATTTTCTTCTGGTGAAGCCATTCTTTTGTTGATTTGGATGCATGCTTGGGGTCATTGTCGTGTTGAAAGGTGAAATTCCTCTTCATCTTCAGCTTTCTAGCAGATGCCTGAGGTTTTGGGCCAAAAGTGACTGGTATTTGTAACTGTTCATAATTCCCTCCTCCTTGACTAAAGCCTCAGTTCCAAAGCATGATACTGCCACCACCATGCTGTGGGGATGGTGTTCTTTTGGTGATGTGAAGTGTTGCTTTTGCGCCAAACATACCTTTTGGAATTGTGGCCAAAAATGTCAACCGTGGTCTAGTCAGAGACTTGATGTATTGTTTTGCAAATTTTAGCTAGGCCTGGATGTTTTTCTGTGTAAGAAAAAGCTTCCGCTTGCAACCCTACCCCATAGTCCAGACATATGGAGAATATGGGAGATTGTTGTCACATGTAGTACACAACCAGTACTTGCCAGAAATTCCTGCAGCTCCTTCAGTGTTGCCATAAGTCTCTTGGCAGTCTCCCTGAACAGTGTTTGTCTAGTCTTTTCATCAATTTATGAGGGATGTCCAGTTCTTTGCAAAGTCACTGTTGTCCCATATTTTCTCCACTTTTTGATGACTGTCTTCACTGTGTTCCATGGTGTACACAATGCTATAGAATTTTTTTGTACCCTTCTCCTGACTGACACCTTTCAACAATGAGATCCCTTTGATGCTTTGTAAGCTCTCTGCGAACCATGGCTTTTGCTGTAACAGGCAACTGAGTAAATTTCAGGAAAATCCTACTAGGACAGCTGAAATGTATTTGGGGTTAATCAGAGTCTCTTTAATTGATGGCAGGTGTGTACCCAAGAAGACTGAATGCTGTAATTAACCCAAAAGGTGCTTCAACAAAGTATTGAATTGTACAGGTTATAGGTCACATTAAAGGTGGGAAAAGTTTTTAAATGATTTATTGTGGTCTCATTTTTTTTATATCACAAAAACCTGGGATTTTAACAGGGGTGTGTACACTTTTTATATCCACTGTATATAGAAGGCTGAACATATTACACAGTAGGCTAAATAAACTATCTGGCTGGTATTACAAGTAGCTGTTACTCAAGTTTACACCCTTCCCGTGTCTGGATCAGAAAACGTATTCGAAGTATCTAAAAACTTGCAATAATTGCATTTATTACATGGATGGGTTCCAAAAACATGCCTTGTTTCATTAGACAAATCTAAAATTCTAGGATAACATAATCTTCTCTTTAAAGACGTTTTATTTTTAAAAACAAAAGTCGGTTTATTTCCCACTATTGATTTAATTTCAGGGTTGGTTAATAGAATATTCCAATGCTTCATAAAGACATTCTTCACACCAGCAATATTGCTGGAGTAAACCATTGGTACCTTCACAACAGATGTATTCATGTCTGGGGTCTGCTTACCCCATGGACCTACCAAAAATAAGGTTTACCCTCTCTTTCTTTAACTCTATACACCCATCTAGTATTGTATCTACTACATTAACATCATATCCATGAAGCACAAACGTATCTTTCTAAAGGTCCAAATCAGTACAAAGACCTTCATTACTTGAAATCCGTCTGGATACACGTAGTCCTTGATTTTTTATGATGTTCTTAAAAATGTGGGGGGATGCATACTATGTCTATGTAAAAATGAATTTCTATAGCATGGCTTCCTATAAATTTTGGTGTTTATCCTTCCTGCGTCATCCTTCATTATACTGACATCCAAAAAATCTATATTATTATTATTATAGGAACTATTCATTGTAAACTTTAGAAAAGAGAATTACTCAAATAAGTACAAAATGCTAAAAGGTCATTGTTATGGTCTTTCCATATGAAAAACAAATCATTCACAAATCTCCAGTAAAATATAATTCAAGAACATGAATTTCTTCCCATATGGCCATTAAAGCATTGGTGTGGCTACTGGCACTGGAAGTGCCATAGCTAAGTCATCCTTCTGTCATGCTCCTCAGCAATGACCTATATGAAGTTAAAACCAATTATACGGACACGATGAATTATATATTTGTGACCTTTGATGTTCAATCTTTATTCACTGTTATTCCTAATGATGTGGGACCAGGCATATTACAGGGGTACTTGAAAAAAAACAGTATGTATGATGTGAAGTTTATAGATCTGTTGTGCTTCTTTATGAATCTATTACTTGAAACAAATGTGTTTTTGTTTAATCAGTCATTTTATTTACCGAAAAATGGCATAGCTGTGCCAATAGCTACACCAATGCTGTAATGCCCATATGGGAAGAAATTCATGTCCTTGTAGGCCCCTACAAAGAGAAGATGATATTTTACCTGATATTTGTAGATTATTCATTTTTCATATGGAAACGTCACAACAATGAACTTTTAACATTTTGTCCTAAGTCGAATAATTCTACCTCTTTTCTAAAATTTACAATGAATACTTCCTGTAATAATACAGATGTTTTGGATGTCAGTATAATGAAGGATGACTGAGGAAGGATAAACACCCAAATTTATAGGAAGCCATGTTATAGAAATTCATTTTTACATAGACGTAGTATGCATCCCCCCATATTTTTAAGAACATTATAAAAAGTCAAAGACTACGTGCATCCAGACTGAATGCAAGTAATGAAGGTTTTTATACTGAACTGGACCTTTTGAAAAAAGAAGTTATGTACTCACCATAACGTTCCATGTTTGTTGTCCTTGATCTTGCCTTCCTTCTTGCTGTTTGGGTTATAGCTCGAGAGCTTTTACTGGCTCGAGGCTAGCCCCTATCCCAGCATGCTTAGTGGTAGTTACCCAGATCTCATTTGTGATAACCCAGCACTAGACCATATAAATAAACAAGAGATATACTCTACTTTACATATCTGATGACACCTACATATAAAGGTGTGACCCCCTCACAATAGTAATAGTGGTAGACTGAGACTAACCATAAGGTATGGTATAAAGGAAACCCAGCCAGTATAACCAATAAAACAAGGGATTCATCTCGATCCTCCAGGAAGGGGGAAGGAGGGTGGGATGCAAAAAGGAAGGCGAGATCAAGGACAACAAACATGGAACGTTATGGTGAGTACATAACTACTTTATGTTATGTTGTCCATACCTCACCTTCATTCTTGCTGTTTGGGACAGCGTCCCCAGCACCTGATTCTTGGGTGGCTCACTGGAAAAAACTCTTCAGGACTGTGAAACCAAAGGATGCCCTGTTCCAGGAGGCCACATCTACTTTGTAATGAGTGATAAAGGTATGAGGATTAGCCCATGTAGCTGCTGCACAGATGGAATCTAAAGGCAATCTGGCTTGAAAGGCAATAGAGGTAGACAAGGCCCTTGTTGGGTGCCCTTTAATGTTCCCTGGGAGTTTATGATTACGTAGCTCTTAGACATGTTTTATAGTGCCTGAAAGCCACTTTCATAAACTCACCTTTGAGACTGCGCAACCTCTTTTATTGTTCGGAAAGGATATGAACAATTGGTCAGATTTTCTAAAGTCCTTGGTCCTGTGTAAATAAAAACATAACTGTCTATGAACGTCCAATTGATGAAGCTTATACTCTGCTTGTTGCTATGATTGTGGAAGAAAACAGGAAGCTCTATGGATTGATTCAAATTGTAGTCAGAACATACCTTGGTTAAGGAGGTGGGGTTGGTTCTGAGAGAAACCCGATCTTTATGGAAAAATCAAATACGGGGGACGAATAGATAAGGCCTGTAATTCTGAAACAATTCTAGCTGAGGTAATTGCAACCAAGAAAAGGGTCTTCCAAATCAGAAATTTGAGCGGACAAAAAGCAGATGGTTCGAAGGGAGGAAGAATTAGAGTGTCTAAAACTAAATTTAGATTCCAGGGGGGGAGAGGTTCTCTTATCGGAGGTCTTAATAGGGTAGTACCTCTTAGGAATGCCTAGCATAACCTATGGGACATGATACTGGAACCCATTTCTCCCATATGGAAATTAGAAATGGCAGCTAACTGCACTTGGATAGTAGCTGTAGCTGCTCCTTGGTCAAAGGTTTCAGCAAGAAATTTGAGAATCTTTGAAATGGGAGCAGTAAAGGGATCAACCTGATTTTTTGCCTGCCCAACAAGATAACCTCTTCCATTTACTAGCATAAAGTCTCCTAGTAGTGGGCTTATGGGAGGAAATCAACATCTGTTGAACTGCTGGAGAAACATCAGGAAGCCTGGCTAAGACCGAAAGTGGAGAAACTAAGCTGTGAGCTTGAGAGTTTGAATGGATGGATGGAGAGCCCCCGACTGATGTCTCAAAAGATCTGGCACTGGGTCCAGGATCCAAGGCTCTCCTTGCAGGTGAGGCCAAAGGAATAGGAACCATATCTGATGAAGCCAATAAAGGGCAATGAGGATTAACTTGCAACCCAATGACTGTGCTTTCTGAAGAACCTTGGGGATCGGGGAAAAGGTGGAAAGGCGTAAAGCAGTTCCGGGAGCCAATTGTGAACAAGTGCATCCCTGGGTGACTGTCCCGGTGGTGGGACTAGGGCAAAGTAGCTGCTGCATTTGTTGTTGATGGGGGTGGTAAACAGATCGCAGCATGGCTGGCCTATTTGCGAAAAATCAAGTCCGCAACTTCCTGCTTCAGGGACCACTAGTGGGGCATCAGGATAGCCCAGCTAAGCTTGTCCACTAACACGTTGGATTTCCCCAGGATGTGGGTTGCAACCAGAAAGCATTGGGAAGACATCGCCCGTTGCCAAACTAGTAGACCCTCTTGACACAAGAGGTAAGACCTGGTTCCACCCTGTTTGTTGATGTACCATACTACCGACATATTGTCCATCTGAATTGTTATAGTCCCTGTAGGTACAGAGTCCTGAAGTGCTTTCATTGCCAGGAGCACTGTTGCCATCTCTAGGACACTGATGTGCAAGTGGTACTCGTGTTCCTACCAAGTCCCTTGAACAGTTTGTCCAAGATAATGCCCCCCATCCTATCTGGGAAGCATCTGTGGTCACTGTGGTTACAGGTTGGGGGGGGGGGTAAAAACGGCCTGCCTATTGTCACCACAGGGGAGTGAAGCCACCACTTCAGATCCCTTTTGCAGGATTCCATGATCAGAATCTGATGTGACATGGCAAAGTCCTGGAATGACCATTGTGCAAATAGAAGCCACTGTAGAATTCTCATGTGGAAGCAAGCCATAGGGACCAGAGTGATTGTCACCGCCATAGAACCCAGGACCTTGAGGACAAATCTTGCTTGAATTCTCTTTTGTTTGACCAGCATGAGAACTTGACAGCAGATCGTTAATACTCTTTCTTGACACAGCTTTGCTGTCATGGCCCTTGTGTCTAAATCTGCCCCTATAAAGGTAATATATGGGCAACAATGCAGATTTTTCATAGTTTATGGTGATCCCAACTTGAGAACAAGAGCGGATTGTGTATTCCCTTGCCCTGATTAGTTGATGCTTGGTGGTGGCAGTAAGGAGCCAGTCGACTAGATATGGAAACACACAGAATTCTTGATACTTCTGGTGAACCACAACTACTGCCATGCATTTGGTGAACACCCTGGGGGCTGTGGTGAGACCAAAGGGCAGAGCTCTGAATTGACAGTGACTGGCTCCCAGCCAGAAGCGTAGATATCTCCTTGACCATCTGTCCATTTCTATTTGGTAGTATGCATCCTGGAGATCGACAGAGCACATCCAATTGTCCTGTCCCAGAAAGGAAAGAATGGACTGCAGTGTTACCATCCAGAGCTTTGTTTTCTTGACTGACTTGTTCAGCCTGCTGAGATCCAAAATGGGTCTCCAGTCCCCTCTTTTATTTGGAACTAAAAAGAACCCTGAGTAAGTTCCAGATCTGATTTGGTCTGTGGGGACTTCCTGGATGACTCTTTTTCTTAGCAACCTTTAAATTTCTAGGCTTGCTTGATCCTGAAAACTGGGTGGAACATCTGGGATAGAGTATTATCTTTTTGACAGGGGAAGTAGGGAGAAGGGGATACTGTAACCTCCGGATATTATGGATAGTACCCAAGTATCTTCTGTGACTGTCTACCAGGCATTTGGTTACAAGGATAATTTCCCCCCGACTGTCTCCAGAGTCAGACAGTCGGGCCTCTCTTTAGGAGCACTGGAATGGCCTACCAGAGAAGGTATCTCTGTCACCCTGATTCTGCGGACCTCCCTGCCACAAGGTCGTTGTCTTCCGTTATTTCCCCCTCTGCCCCTAGGGGAAAACTCTCCACGTGTATCACACGAAGCTCCCTGGGATTTCTAGAAACACATTTTCCTGCTCTTCTGGCCTTTAGGATGGGGCCTAGATGGAGCTGAAAAACATACTCCTATGGCAGAGAGAGTTTTGCAGTCCTGTTCATACCTGGTAAGAGTCTCTTTTACCTGAGGCCCGAACAGGGATGAGTCGTCAAAGGGGGCATTGGTAAAGGAAGACTTGAGGGGCTCTGCAAAATGACAAAGGCACATCCAGAAGTGTCTGTGTAAGGCTACCCCTGTGCCTGCCACCTTGCTCGCTCCATTGGCTGCATAAGAAATGAGCTGCATGGAGGAGTTAACCACTGAAGTCAAGGCCACAAGCTGAGAAGCCACCATGTCCGAGGCTCCCGCAGCTGCAGGATCCTGTAAGGCATCTCCTAACTCCCTGAAGAGATCCCTTTGAAGCCTTGTAAAGTGGGACAAATAGTTTGGCGACCTGAGTGTAAAGGTCACTGAAGAAAACATACGCTTCCTGTATCTGTCCATTATACGAGACTCTTTATTTGGCGGATGGACAGATTAAGAAGTTTCCACTAATTACTTCTTGGTGGCTGCTGCTACCACCATAGCATCAATGGGAACACCTTTAGATAAGAAGAGCCTGTCTTCAGGTGCTCTAATAAATGTATTGGGCCTCAGCGGAACTGGTTCCATCATGTCTGGAGAGCTCCAAGCCTTCTGACTCACTATGTGCAATAGTGGGTCGAAAGGAGGAGATACCCAAGAGGTGGAGGGTCGGGTATTGAATGCATCCAGGTACACTGACTCGTCTTCAGAAGGGGCAAGGAACTTCCAGTCACCCCTCTGTCTAAGGATTTCTAAGATGTCTGAAAAAGAAACATCTTCAGAGGGGGACCGTGGGGACCTTTCTGAGTCATCTAAGTCTGTGTCTGATGTCAAGGACTGAGGGGAGTCCACATGCTTCCTCTTGCAAGTCCTCTTCCAATGGAACTCCTCCTAGAGATGCTCAGGGGAGGTTTCAGACGAGGTGGGATCGCCCAATGGGGCTTCCTGGAGCATGGATTCCTTACTCTTGGGGCGGAGGGGAGGTTCAGAGGCAGACATCGGCACCGAACCCAAAGGAGACAATGAAGCGAGGGTGGAGCTGTCTCAGCAGACAGCACACTCCTCATCACCTTGAAGGCATCATGGTCCTGACCTGAAAGAATCTCCGGCTCTGAAGAAGCAGGAGACTTCCTGCGAACCAAGGGCAACGGCTCCGAGGCCGATGTAGGAGCCCAGCTGACCTGCGCCGAAGCTCCGAGAGGGAGAGTAGGGTCAGACAAGGGTCCAATGCTGCCCCCCCCGGAGCCAATGAGGGAGCATCGACTCCCAGATCCCTTGATAGAAGGGGGTATCCAGGAGATTGGAGCATCAGTCGGAACTGAAAGACCAGAGTAGGTTACTAGAACCGATGGTTCCACCACTACGACTTTCATACAGTCCAGCTCATAATTTAGAGGAGTCGGAGGAGGAATTGAGACAGGTGTTGTTTGGGCTGTCAGCACTATTTCCATCTGGGATGGGCCCGAAAGTATTTTGGCTAATGCTGGTGTCCTAAGAAGCCTCTTTACCACCCTCTCCACATCATCATCTGACAGGCTCCTGGATGACTGAGTGGAATGGGTTGAAGACTGGTGACTGCCTGCCACAGATTGTAATAATGGAGACTGTGGAGCAGACCTTAATAGTTCCAAGGCAGGAGACCTGGAACACTTATGGGACCTTACTGGCTCTGAAAACACAGATGGAGCCGTAGGTGAAGACGTCTTGTCGGAACTGAAAATTGGGTCCGACTTAGCTTGTGGCTGGCCCTTGTCCTTAGACGGGTCCGAACTTGGAGACGAAGAGGATGAAGGCTTGACTTTGTTCGATTTTTTTGCTGGCTGAGTCCCCTCAATGGCAGCATCAAAGGGGCTCTGAAGTAAACCTCTCAAGATTAACTTGTTTCTTCTCTCCTGCATTACTCATGAACTAAAAGCATGGCAGATAGAGCATGAGTGCTACAGGTGAACAGGTCCTAAACAATATACGCAACTCATGTGCCTGTCCATAAGGGACATCTTTTGGCAGCACAAGTCACGTTTCTTGAAACCCGAAGGTTTCAAATCCTTGGCAGTATCCTTGGACATAATAGAGAACAGCACTGTGTCTAAGGCTATAGACTACTAATAAGAATACTATACAATAACACTATTAATAGCACTAAGTAAGCTAGACAATAACGGACAAAAAATATCTTTTTTTTTTTTAAACAGACAGGAAAAACAGAGAAGGGGAAGTGCCTCTAAGTTAGACGGCGAACTGCCCGATTAAGGAGAGCCTCTGGCTTAAACGCCAACTCCTTAGAAGTTACAGGAAAGGCAAGGAAAGGAAGAAGAACCCTCTAATTTACATGGGTTTGGAAGAGGGGAAAAGCCAGAGAGAAACAATGGTTAATCTACACAAAGCACATCACTCAGACAGGATAGGGATAGACAGAAATATGAAGGACAACTGCAGTTAACAAAAATAGATAAGTTAAACCAGAAAATTTAGTTCAAAATTATAATAAGAGACAAAACTCTTAGCCTGAGTCAGTATCCGCAATCTCGACGCTGCAAGCGGCAAACGAGATCTGGGTAACTACCACTAGTCATGCTGGGATAGGGGCTAGCCTCGAGCCAGTAAAAGCTCTTGAGCTATAGTATACATCCAAGTTGGAGCCAAGGATCAGCTCCGAACCCAAACAGCAAGAACAAAGCTGAGATATGGACAACATAACATGATAGGTTTATGCTTCGTGGATATGATGTTAATAGGTTCATAGATTAGTACTAAGTTAACTGCCCTTGCGGGCCATTTTAAGCTTAGCAAATTATCCCTTATGAGACTCAAACCCTGCACCTTGTGTTTGTAAGGCAAACACCTTAACCATTAGGCCACCCTCCCAACCATGAATGAAGCAGATACAATACTAGATGGGATATACAGAGTTAGAGAAAAACAGGGTAAACCTTATTTTTCAGCAGGTCCATGGGGTAAGCAGACCCCAGACATGGATAAATCTGTTGTGAAGGTACCAATGGTTTACTCCAGCAACATTGCTGGGCTTAAGAATGTCTTTATGAAGCATTGGAATACTCTATTAACCAACCCTGAAATTAAATCAATAGTGGACAATAAACTGACTTTTGTTTTCAAAAATAAAAAGTCCTTAAAGAGAAGATTATGTTACCCAAGAGTTTTAGATTCATCTAATGAAAGAAGGGATGTTTTTGGAACCCATCCATGTAATAAATGCAATTTTTGCAAGTTTTTAAATACTTTGAATATGTTTTCTCATCCGGACATAGGAAGGGCATTAACTTTTAGAGTAACAGCTACTTGTAACACCAGGCATACAGTTTACTTAGCCTGCTGTGTAGTCTGTTCAGCCTTCTATATAGGTACGACAGATAGAAGGTTTTGAGACAGAATAAGAGAACATGATTATAACATCAACAATAGGATTAGTACCAATGCACTTGTTATACAAGAGGGTACAGGTCATAGCTTTAAGTTATTAGCTATTGACACAATAATACCCAATGTAAGAGGGGGATATATAAGGAAAATAACCAAAACAAGTGAAATGGATCATTAGAATGAGGGCAAACAAGGGTAGTGGACTAAATCATAAAATATCCATTAAACCTGTATTAAAAGCAAGATCTAGAAGGAGAAGATGAAAATTGAGATTGTCTACTACACAGACATATGTAAGTTTTTAATATATTTTACATGTGTTTTATATCTTTTGTCTTTATTTATAATGCTTTATACTGTTTTATGCATGAACATTTTAGTATTGTAGCACTTCAAATACTGTCATGTGATGGTATAGAAGTCTTTGGTTGGCTGATTCATGTTTTTAAAAAGGGGATTAGCTGAAAATATTAGTTGTCTGATGAAGCAGTAGTGATTACTGTGAAAGCGCTGACAATAAAATTTGAATTACTTTGAATATTCTGGACTTTTTCGTGATGAATAGCTACATATGCCTATAGCTTTTGCTGTGGTTTGGTTCACATTCCTATTCTTTGTCATAATCTTTTATACTTCTGGATTCAGTGAACCATTTATCCAGTTTGCTTCTGCCTTTTACAGCATTTGTACTATGCTGTATCTTAAAAGCAATAGACCCATGCACAAGCACCAATGTTCATGATGCAGACAATTAATGAAATTACTAAAAACTACAAGAAAGACCTAGTTAAGCCAGAATCTTCTCTGCGTGACACCTTAAACACCTTGCACTAGAGGCTAATGGGATATAACTAATTAATGGAACTAAAATGAACTAAAAGTATCCTAGTCTTGGAAAATAGCTCATGAAACAAACATAGCCTAACAATTTAATACCAAATCATAGATATTTCCTAGCATCCTAAACCTGTGGCAAAAATGCTTAACCCATTCTTAGTGCTCCACACTGTCATGTCAAGTGAGTTCAAAAGCATTCCATGGATCTGTGATCACATCACTTGGAAGAGAGGAAGACTAAGTGGTACCTCTCTATACTCCATCCCCACAGCAAGAGGCTAAAGAAAGAGAAACCTACCACACTTCAAATACACACTGTCAGAATGAACAAAGGATAGGAAAGATGAATAATAATCATTCTGTAACAATTACAAGCCACTTTTAAATAGGGACCATCCAATTTAGATGTAATCAGAGGTGACTAAAAGGAAGCATTACAGCAAACACTATGAGGATGTATGAAGACCGAGAAAATCAAATTACAAGACTGACAACGCTTCTGCCAAAAAATGTAGAATGTCAATGGGCATGAATTATCAAAAGTGGTAGCTTCTTCAATTCTTCCAAGTCAATGTTATTCAATCAGATCTATCTATCTATCTATCTATCTATCTATTGATCCATCCATCCTTTGTTGACTGAGTTAGTCTCAAAAGGATGGTGGCTTCTTTTCAGGAAAGACACAAGGTGGCATTTATACTTATTGGGGAAAGTTCTCTGAGGCATTGGGGAGCTTCCCCTACTCATTAGGAAAGGACTTGTTCCATTCCTAGCATGGTGGAGGCTAGGAGAACAGCACTCAAGGAGATCCAAGATGGCAGGTAGCACAGAGGTGTAGTGTTTGAAGCTCTGCAAGCTTTTGAGGAGCTGTTTCAGCCAAATTTGTTTGTTTCATTAGAAGCAAATGTTCAAAATAATGACAGATATGTTATTACAACCCTCCAAGGGTTGCGGGATGATATTTTGGGTGAATGTTGCAGAGCTTGCCAGACAGTGGAAAAGATGTTTCATGAGGTGAAAGTATGGACAAAATTCAATCCAAGGAATCAGAAGCTATTTTGAAAGAAGATTGCCAGACAAAGAAATCATATGCTGATAATGTTACAGAAACTGCAGGGAAAATGATGCCAGACAAACACAGGAAAGAAAACATTAATAATCAATGGAAATTTACGGTGAGAATTCAGAACAAAGAAGAAAAAGAAATTAACAGGTATGACATTTGGGGTAATTTAATGGTCCCATTGGAAGAAATGGCTCAGGAGGTAAGTGCTTTTATTCTTAAGATAAAAGATAATCCACAGACAGGAAGAACCGAATCAAAAAGCACAAAGTGCAGCTTTATTGAACAACAAACAGGTCAATAAATCAAGCGCTTTCACCAGGCAAATACCTTGATTTATTGACCTGTTTGTCTAGTACAATCTAGTACAAATGTGAGCTTTTTATAAATTTCTCATTTATTCATTTTATTCCTTTTTCCCAATCTGATATACTCCTTTTTTATTGTATTGTATCCATATGGCTGAGTGATTTGAAAAGCCTGTTACAAGTGTTTCTCCCTTAGCTGTATTTAAGCTTTTTGATATAGTAAAATATATATTCATGTCTTATATATACATTGACTATATGTCCTCAAATTATTCCATATCTTAAATTGCCACATTTTATAACATCAACAATTTTCTTATCATTTACTTTCTTCTTCTTCTTTTTTCTTTTCAAATCACAATTAAAATCACCAGTTAATATTATATTAATATTAATTACTACATAATCCAAAATTTTATGAAATGAATGGTCCCTTTCTTTACTTGCAATATAGGCATACAATGCTATATTTCTATATACCTGATTATGCCATCTGAGATCTACAGTAGTTACTCTTCCCATCATTGCCAATGTTATATTCAGTATTTTCACTGACCTTCTACAAAGTACAGCTATGCTTGAACACAGTACCTTTCCTAGGTTCCATATTGTATTGCCTCCCCAAAGTTTCTTTGTTTAAATTTTTCTTCTTGTGTCAAACATCATACATCTTCCAGTATTATTATGGCAACATCAAGTTTAGTACACCAATTTAGGATGCTTATTCTTCTACTTATTTGTTGATACTATTTATATTTACTGAAAGCAATCTAAATTTGCCATTATTGTCTGTGTTGTAGCTTTCCAGAAGTTATGTAAATTTGAAGTATTTATATCTAATTTGCATTATCCATTTATTTTCTTTCTCTTTTACATTTATCCCTTTAAACTTTCTCTTTCTTCTGTTACTCTTTAGCCAGTAGAATTCTTTTTATCTTTCACTATTTTCCAGCTTGTGTCTTTCTCATCACTTATTTCAAAACCTTTGTCTCTTATCTTATTTCATTTTTGATCTTCATTGTTATCTTTATTTTTACCCTGATCTTGCCTTCCTGCTTCCTCTTTATCTTTTATCAGTACTGTTTCTTCTCTTCAGATACTGTCCTCACTTTTGTTTTCTTATTCTTTTTCTCAAGATTACAATCCACCCATAAATGCATAATTTTGTTACACGTCTAACTTTTCAATTCACACTTTTTTTGCACTATGACATTTTCCCCACAAATATAGCAGTTATTTATCAGTCATCTTTTCCACAGCAAAAAAAAATGTTTTCCGTTGTCCCCAATAATTTGCAACACCTCTGTTACCCTGTACATTTATCATACTAGGGATATGATTTTTTTTCTCCATTTTCAATACAATATGAGAGTCCCACCCCAGTCCATAATCCTCTTTTATCATAGTCTTTGCTAATGTCCGTAACATATTTACAAGTTTGCTTAAATGTCTCTTTGCAGTCTCTTTTTAACTTCAGCTCAGAATTGAACATGTATTTTCTTTTTTCTTTCACTGTGAAATGCTTTAACCACATAATAATTCCATGGATTACAGTTCTTTTTCTTCTTATACTCTCTTCAAAATTGAACATGTATTTTCTTTTTTCTTTCACTGTGAAATGCTTTAACCACATAATAATTCCATGGATTACAGTTCTTTTTCTTCTTATACTCTCCCAAAAAACTTTCCAGAACATAGATTGTGTTATAAAACTGGTCTGAATGGTTGTTAGCTTTGAAATAAAAATATCAAAAATGTGTTTTTTTTAGAATGGCAGATGTAAGAAAAGCAGAAAAAAATAAATTATAAAACAATGTGTATGAATGCTTTAAAGAAATTGGAAAGGAAATTTTGAGAATATTATATGACAGAACATAGAATTCATTCAAAAATCAAGAAAAAATATAGAATTATTACTTAAACAAAGGTATTATTTACAAGGTAAAAAAGAAGAGATCAGCTTATTTGTGTAGCATAATTAAAGAGAATACTAGTATAAAGAGAGAAAAGAAAGATGATAAAGGAGAGGTAAGGTCATCTCAGGTATAAATTACAAATATTGCAATGAATTATGTAACGAAAATGTTTCAAGATAGAAAGTTCAAAAAGTGGCATGCTAAAAAATTGACAGAACAAGAAAATTAGATTTCTTTATATGAATTAGATAAGGTACTTAGACAAGTTAATTTACAGTAAAATTCAGGATCAGATTGTATAGTATACCAAGATTATAAGAATTTTATGGACTGGCAGAAAAAAAACTTCTTAAAGTTATGAATGAGCAGTAAAATGAAGGTTTTATGTATGAAGATTTATGCAGTGGCAAACTTAAATGTATATGAAAAAAGGAAGATAAAATTAAAATTGAAAATTGGAGACCCACAGTATTGAACAATACAGATTATAAGACTTCTAGGAAAATAATTTAGAAGTGACTGGAAAGTAATATGAAAAGTATTATTGAAAATAGTATATATAGCTTAAAGGGGAAAGGACGTTAGGAATTGTTATTCATAGTTAGAGAAATTGTAGATATTACAGACAGGACTGATGAGACCAAGATCGTGGTACGACATTTAAATAAACCTTTTGATATAGTACAACATGAACTTTTGTGGACAGTTATCGAACAGAATAGCATTAGTAAGAAAATGAAGAATGCATGCTGTTCTGGATATAATAAAAATAAAGTAAGAATTTTAGTGAATGGATGGTTAAGCAAAGAAACAGATAAAAAGAATGGCATAAAAACAGGATGTCCTATGAGTAGTATATTATTGTATTAGTTATGAATGTATTAGTCAGACATGTAAATTTGCATATGACAGTTAAATTCCTAATGAAGAGATAAAAATTCCAGTCATGTTTACTTACACAGACGATATTACATTATGAGAAGCAAAGCTTGGATGAAAGATGTTATATGTTATGTGCATCGATTTTTAAATATAACAAGCATGACTTTAAAGAAAGAAGTAAGGGACTGAATGATATAGTAAAGATAAGAGGACTATCTTTCTTGATAAAATAAATCTTTGTGTTTGGAATAAGATTTGGGGTAAAAATGTAAGTGAGGAACAAAGGAATAAGATACTAGATGAAAGAAAGGAGCTTTGTTGTTTTTGGAAAACATACAAGCTATTGTTTAATAAAAAGGTTTATTTGATTAATTCAGCTACACTGGGAAACATATTTAGCTACTGTCTGTATGTTGCCAATAATCTATAAAACAAAATACTGCAAGCATTTTTTTTCTTTTATATGGGGTTCAAGATTGAAGCCACTAAAGAGAGGCGTCTTATACATGGATAATGAAGATGGAGGTTTAGGATTAATAAACCCAATTGTTTATGTTTTTAAAGTTTTGTTTTGGATAAATGATAAAAATTAAAAGTTTGTAGTAAAATTACTGACGCACACATATACGCTGCATTGGAATATTTAAAAAAATTCAAAACAGGAAAAGCATATTTAAATGAAGTAATGAAATGTTATCAAGGAAAAACTATTTTGTGGAAAATAAAAACTGATAAAATAGAAAATGAGTGGAACATGTGATATAAAAATATCATAATACAATATTATTATGTTAATCCTTGGGCTGAGCTAGTGAATGAAAAAAAAAAAGTTAAAGCTATAAAAGTACAAAAAGCATGGTGTAATAAGCAAGTAGAATGTCAAGATTTTTTATTGAGATTAAGAATTAATAAATTACCAATAAAGGGAAACAGGCCATATAAAAAAACAGTGAAATAATTTGTAGACATTGTGGTAAAGAAGATACTACAGAATGTGTTTTCTTACAATGTATAAAGGTTCCAAAATTGTGGGAAAAATTGTGTAAAGAAAATTTCTTTGAAAATATAAAGGAGTTAAATGAAATAAATGTGAATATGATTATGTATGGATATTACAGCCATAAAATAAGGAATATGTTACTAAAAAGATAAAATATTATTTTATGTTGTGTGGGCCATTTGGAAATAAAGGCTAAATTAAATAATGTTTAATGGTAAGTGAAAACTAACAGCAATTTTAACAAAAATTGGATAGTGGTTGTGGAAAAAGAATTGTGGTTCAAATACTATAATGAAGGTTTAACATAATAATGAAAAGCAAGATATCTATGACTGTATGCCAACAGAAAGGAATGAAAATTTGTACACTGTATACATTTTTAAATAAACAGTCTCTACATACTGTATGAAGAACAATTGTATGTTACTACCTGCTATACTTTTAATTGCATGTCTAAACCACCATGCTTATGTAAATATCTTAATCATATGTTATCTGCTATATTTTATAACAATACATCTAAACCACAATGCTCATATAAATATCTTATGTATAGTATGCTAGCAATTGTTCTGGAGCTTTTCTCCCCAGGCCTCCTCTGAAAATGGACAGCTCTGTCCAGTCGGACCTCCCTGGTAAACAAATGTAAAATAAATAAATAAATATTGTAAAATAATGCTTTTTTTAATAAAGTACCCCTATGCTTTTCAGCAAGAGAAACAACTCATATAATATGGTGGAAGCATGTGTATCCAGAGTTGGAGAATGAAGGTGCAGCTGCAGTAATGGATGTTCCTGGAGATGTTTTTGTGCATTGTGATGTACGTCATTTGAATCTGCCTGTCTTGCAAAAACATACTGAACGAAACCATGTTTAGCTTTGAATGCGCTCTTTCATGGTCTGCAGTGAAAAAGACTCAAGGACATGGCTTGTGAAGTGGAGAAACTGATTCCAATACATGATATGGACAACTGGAGTACTGAGGGGATACACACTTACATTGTCTGGCTGAAACTGAGCATCTAACTCAGAAGAAGCATCTGAGTTATGCCACTATGATGACACTTGTAGAAAGAGTTATGAAATACAAATTGACTGCAAAACAATACCCAACAGTAAGAAGTATCAATACAAATGACACAGTGATGGACATATATTTCATATGGGTCAAATTAATAGGGCCACTTGGGTTTTCAGTGATAAAAGTGCATTATTTTATTCATTTTGGAAATTAAATCTTTTGTGCCTTAGCATATGAATCATTTCATTTACTGACCATTTTTCAAAGTAAAGTAAACCCAAAAAAAGAACTTTTATTCATGAAATGAATAAACTTCTACTTGCAATGACTCTGTTTTTTAAGCTATGTCTATTTAGAACTGATACTTTGAATAAAAATGACATTAGAGAACATTTGTTGCAATACTCTGCACATATTTTTTCCATTAAAAAATTATGAAGAAAGGATTCTGGAATGCAGGATGTGAAGTGTGGGCATCTTTAAAGAACATAGAAAATTCAGTTAACTACTTTCTACGTGTACTAAGAATTTAGTTAATTGGAGAATGCCTAAAACGTAGGTGGGACATTATCAAAAGATTTGTGCTGTAAGCTGTTTTCAATGTAATGAAACCACACATTATGGTGTGAGTGTTACAAAAAGACACAGATCCCTCATTTAATTGTAGAATGCCCAAAACATGTGGGACATATTCAACAGAACTGTGCTTTAAGCTGTTTTAAATATAATGAAACTGGACATTTACGGTATGAATGTGACGAAAAAGATAGATCACACATTTAACTGGAGGATACCCAAAATGAGGTGGGGTATATTCAAAAGAAATGTGATTTAAGCTGTTTTAAATGTAACAAAACTGAGCATTTATGGTTTGAATATGACAAAAATAATGCTGAAAACAATGATATACTTGGTTCTTGACAGCAGAAACAGGAAAGCAAACAAGTAACATCTATGGAGTTTGATTCTGGTGAACAAAGAAAGGAAGGAGAGGTAGAATTTTCTAGTACTGGGTGTTCTGATGAAGAGACGGAAATGGATATTCCTGACAATGCTGCTAATAATTCAACTTCATGTATGCAGGACAAAGAAAAGATGCATGTAGCAAACAGCACTTCAAATGTCTATATTGGGTGACGGGTTAAAGAAAAAAGGGGATAATTAAACATGTCAAAACAAAGCAAAAAAGAAAAACGGAAACGGATAATTTTTGAGCTTTTTCTTAAGATGTTAACAGTCTTACAAAATAATGCTGGAACGTGCCATATTACAATGATGTCCAATTTTATGTATGGACGTAATCTGCATTTAATGTTAGATTAGTTTCACTGGAACAATGATGGCAATTTGAATGCATCGCCACTCCCACCAGACATAACAAAAATAATGCTAAGACCACCACTTTAGACTGGATATTGAAAAGAAGTTGTGTACGGTCAACATAATGTTCCATCTGTGTTGTCCATTTTCACTCTTCCTCAACTCTTGGGTTCAGATCCGACCTTTGGATCCAACTCAGCCGTTACTATAGCTTGTGGTAACCAAAAAGCTCTTGAAATCCTCCCTTACCCATAATGCACCAACCTCAACATACCTCAGATTTTGTTTGCTAGATTAGAATAAGTAAGAAATATTACTATAGGCTTCTTGTTATAGAAAGCCATTATTTGGAGCTCAACAGAAGGAACAGAGGTGTCCTTATAAACTCTCACTCTTCCAGAAATCCTTTGTTAGATGGGTGGGGGTTGGTGGGAGGAGAGTCGAAGAAGAATGAAAATGGGCAGCACAGATGGAATATTATGGTGAGGACATAACTTCTTTATCTGATGGTGTCAATTTTCATTCATTCCTCAACTGCTATGACAGAGTCCCCGGCTACCTGAAATCAGAGGTGGACTCTAACCAAGGATATTGCTGAGCACGGTTGAGCCAAAGGCTGCTCTTCCCCCTGAGACCAGGTCTAGTTTGTAATGAGTAATAATAATATGAGGATTAGCCCAAGCTGCAGCTATACATATGTCACCCATGGAATGCCTAGATAAAAACACTGACAATGTTGCCATGGATCTAGCTGAGTGCACTCTTAACGATTTTGGTAATGAGTTACTCAATTTATTGTAGACAAAAGATATACAGTCGTTAAGTCACCTTCCCAAAGTTACCTTTGTAACTGATTTACCTAATCTGGAATCAGCAAAGGAGACAAACAGTTGATCAGATTTTCTAACTTCTTTTGTTCTACATTAAGTAGAAACATATTGTCGATGAGCATCTAACAAGTGCAACATGTATTCTCCTTTGTTTTCAAATTTTGGAAAGAAGACAGATTAATGGACTGGTTGATGTTGGATTCTGACACCACCTTAAGAAGGAAAGAAGGGCTGGGTTGTAATGTTACTCTATTCTTATGAAAACTCAAGTAAGGTCGTTTAGAGGGCAATGCCTGAAGTTCAGAAATTCTTCTACAGAGGTATTGGCCACTAAAATGTTTTCCAGGTCAGAAATTTAAGATCACATTTTGCTGCTGGTTCAAACGGAATGAATTAAGACCTGCAGTACTAAATTCAAGTCCCATGGTGGAGAAGGGTATTTATAAAGTAGTCTCAATAGAAAAGTGCCTCTCAAGAAGGCCTGACAAAGCTTAGATGAAACAAAGGAAGAATTCTCAAATCCATTATGGAAGTCAGAGATTGCTGCCAAATGAACTTTAACGGTTGAAGGGCTAGATCCTTTATTGAAAACTGTTGCCAAATATTTAAGGACACTTGGTACAGGGGCTGAAAAAGGGTTTTTTCTGATGCACCCCAAAAAACCCAAACCTCTTCCATTTACTTTTGTAAAGTTTCCTCATAGAAGCTTTATGATAAAATAAAAGTATAAGATGGACAGGGGAAGAGAGCATAGATTGTGTGGCTGTTAATGGAAGTGGAGAAACCACGCTGTCAGCTTTAGGTTCAAGATATGCGGATGAACCATGTCTGTTGGGTGAGACAGGAGGTCTGGAATCAGATCCAGACTCCAAGGTGGGTAAAGTATATGATGCCAAGGAAAGGGTAACTAAATCTGTCGAGGCCAGTAAGGTGCAATGAGGATGACTTTGCTCTTCAACCTGGCAGCTTTCTTCAAAAATTTGGGAATCAAATCAGAAGAAGAAAAGAAGTTGTTACACTTGTTGTTTGGGGAGAAGGAAAAAGATCGCAGCAAGGCTGGCCCCAATGATGGCGAATCATTTGTCACTTTCATATTGAGAGACCACTTGTGAAATAATAGAATGGACTTGCTCAATCTGTCTATCACATTGGACTTCCCTGGAATGTGCACTGCTGTGAGAAAGCGGTTTAATGAGATCGCCTGTTGCCACCCTCTGAGAGCTTCTTTGCTGATGTATGAAACTACTGACATATTATCTGTCTGAAACACAACTGTCCCAAAAGGGAGACAGTCTTGGAAGGCCTGCAGTGCTAACAGCACTGCTCTCATTTCCAGGACAGTGATATGTGTATTGGCCTCTACAAGGGACCAAGTGCCTTGGACTGTTTTCCCCAGTAAGTGCCCTCCCCACCCAATCTGGAATGCGTCCATGGTCACTATGGCCTTGGGCTAAGGGAGAACGAAAGGATGGCCTTGTAGAACCTGATCTGATCAAATCCACTACCAAAGGTATTTCTTGCATGCCTGAGTGATTATTTGGGCTGACATTCATTGATAAAGAACTGACCATTGTGTTGCTAGCATCCACTGAAGAATTCTCATATGAAATCTTGTTAGAGGAACTAAAGTTATGGCAGCTGACATTGACCCCAAGGCTTGAATAATCAACCAGGCTGAAATTTTGGTACTGTGAACTCTTTTCCTAACCTAGAATCTGATAGTTTGCACTCTTGCAAAAGAAAGAGAAACTGTTACTGATACCATGTTGAAAACTGTTCCTATAAACTACAGTATCTGAGAAGGTTCTAACTGAGATTTGCTGTAATTTATGGTAATTCCAAGAAGGGAGCAAATTTAGAGTACCTGATCTCTCTCTCTTATGAGTAGATGCCTTGTCAGGGCAGTGATGAGCCAGCCATCTAGATACGGAAATACCGGGAATCCTTACAATCTCAAGTAAGCTGCTACCATTGGCGGCACGTGCAATCAGACTGCAGGACTGCAGCCCCCCCAGCAAAAAGAGTCTTTGCTTTGGAGATTTATTTTACATGATTCAATAAAAAATGCATTAAAATATTTTGTTTATTTACTATGCTTTCTAGCGACTCGAGTCCGACTGACTCGCAAAGTCCCGGAACTCAAACTGCGCATGCTGGTCAAGTTCTGTTTTTTTTTTTTTAAGCGTTTCTTGTATAAATCTGCCGGACTGCTGTAAAAGCAGTCTAGATTAATGAGAAGGCATCAGAGTGATGCCCAGAAGTCTAGGCGGTTTAACCGCACAGAAAAGTAGAAGGGGGGGGTCAGACTGCCACGTCCGCAGTCACGTACGTTACGTGGATGGCTGGATGGCTACTGAATGGTTCTCGCTCTCTTCTCAAAAAAGAGAGTGAGAAACAATCAGTAGTAGTAACCTGTAGCACAGTACTTTGATTATTGTGCTACGGAGTTCGGACAATTTAAAGAAACAAACAACTTTTTTTTGGCTTGCTTGCCTGCAGTGTTGGTGTTGCCTCCTTGCTGGTTTACTTAGCAGTTACCGAGCAAGACAGACAGGAAAAGAATTTAAAGAATTTGTTTCTTCATGACTGAGACGGACAGTCACTTTTTTTAACCGAATTTAAACTGAGGTAGGTGTCAGCTCTGCACTGTAGATGTATAATCTCTTATCTGATTCTGTACAGAGGTATGCATACATGTTATGGTAATTCTGAATGGACGGATTTTTCCAAGATTTTACAGGCAGCTGAAGGGATTTTAATAGGATAGTAATTGTTAAATGTTGCAACTTGTAATGGTTCCACCGTTCTGCAGTGGTGCAACTAGACATTGCTTTCATATTGCAGGACATATTCTTGTTTCTAACTCGCATGGCCATGACACCTACATCTTCCATCAGCCACCAGCTGGGATTATACTCTAAAGGAGCTATTGTTAGTTTGACAAATAAATGCCTAAAGTTATTTACCCTCAAATTATAGACAGCTTATACAAATATTATTGCAAACAGAAAAACAATATGTAATAGATATTTTCTAAAGCAGTTTGATTTTTGGTTGCTTTAATATTAGCTTTTTTTGTTGCTGAAGAAGTCTTATTTTTCACAGGAAAGATGCAGCAATATTCTTTTAAAGACAAACGTTATAAAATGGGAAACAAGTCAATTCTGCTGACTCTGCAAGGTCCAGAAATGGACTCTAGATTGCCTAGCTGCTTGTACAGAAGCACAGTCACACACAGACACAAAGACATCTATCTGTGTGTATGTTTGCTTGCATACTGGTGAACTGGACAAGGACTACATGGTTAATACTTTATGTACTGCTTTCTCCAGGAAAAGTAATATTCAACTGAAACTACCATAACAAAAAAATAGCTCTTTTCTCTGAGCTGTGGCAACCTTAGAGATGTTTCTGTGAAGTAGATGAGTATAGAAATAGTTCTCACTGATAGGTAATTCTTTCTCTGTATGAAGTACATCTAAGCCATATATGAAGGGGATCCTAACAATCTGTCATACATCCAGTTAAAAGACAGTACTACATCTGTTGTGCACTGTAAAATGAATATTTCACTATAGTAAGATGCCTATGGAAGTTCTGTTTTATGGCTCAAACATTGTCATTCTTTCACGGATGCCTTAGAATCACAACAATATAATTCACATGGTGCATGGTGTGGTATCTATTCGTCTAAATATGGTCTGTAATGGATAAGTACTTCACAGGCTTGTTGTGCAATAAAAATAATTACAATAAACAGAGATACTGCAGTGCATTACGGGTATGGCACCAACTTCACTATAAAACAATGCAGGGTATGGCATTCAAATGACACTGGTGCTGTGGGCCCTCCTCCAAAAATGCATTTTTTGTAACTGCATTTCACACCATTTATTAGCTATTACATTAAATGATTTTGTTGAAAAATACAACAACAAAGATAAGTTACTTCCAGAATACATAATGCTGTTAAACTTGTCTTATATGAAAAAAAAACTGCATCTCTTACTGACACAACTACCATTTCTGTGACTTTCTTGAAGCAGATTGTTTCAATACTTCTGACATGCTATTGTATACAAAATACTAAAATAGCAGTTTCCAGAAAAGGCAATATACTTTCAGAGCAATAAAAGTACATATTCAGCATGCAGCGTGTAACACAACTATGTTTCATGAGTAAGCCGTTCATGATACAGGAAGAGGTCCTTGTATAAGCCAGTGGGGATGCAGTCTGTCTGATGCTACTCTTTACTTACATAAAAACCTCAAGGCAGTGCAGATGTTGCTGTATAAGTGAGTAGGAAATGCGGAATGTCCTGTACTAAGCTGTGTTACCTTTCACTTAAAAGCCTCAAGGCCCCTACATAAGTAAGTGGGAAATGTAGAATGTCTGATTGCTACCATTCACTTACATAAAAATCTCAAGGCAGTGCAGGTGTCACTGTACAAATGAGTGGGAAATGCAGAATGTCTGGTACTATGCAAACTACCTTTCATTTACTGAATCCCTTTTCATATGCATTTCCTGAAAATGTAAAAGAAACAGTTCAAAAAGCAATAAATTAGGAAAGTAAGACATTAGGTGCAAATCAGTATTAAAATAAACACTGTTACTGTGTTGTCTTTTGGATTAGTTTTCTTCAATATGACAAGGCATGACTTTAGTGCTGCATACTGCACAACTGTCCAGATTTTCGCAGAATGAATAGATTTTTGCTTATTTTTCGTATGTTCCTCATAAAATCTGTGGTTTTCTGAAAAATCATTTAGGAATGAAGTCACTAAATAATGACAGACATTGGGGTTTCAGACTTCATTCCCTTCAGAGAAATGCATGCTAAAGCAAGACCTGTTATTCTATCAACTGTCTAAGTTTATACAAGAGCAATTTTTAGTATTATTTGTATGTTCCCCCAATATATTTGGCCTTGTCCAGATTTCCTGCATTAAGAGGTTGTGAGGTACATGCAAATTAAATCGCTTTACAGAATTAGGTATATCCAAACCTTTCAGCTGTCCCTGATTTTGGCTAAAAAAGGTTGCTCTCCCCTAATAATCCCTCTGCAAAATGGTAATTTCAGAAGAAAACGTGGAGGGTTTACAATTAATAAATAATTGTAATGATCAGAGTTATAGATTAATTTTATTTCAGAAATGCATATAGGTTCTCTTATTTTGTCAGCTGCTCAACTTAACAGTACTAATATTAAAAAAGTGTACCTTCTTTGACAGATTCCCAGCTGTACTGTGTAGCGATTTTATATTTTTGCATCACATTTTTCGGTCTGTTTTTCATAAAATTGTGGTTTTCTGGCAAATTAGTGGCAAATCATTAAAGACTGAAGTTAAAAAATAATGACAGACAGTTGAGTTTCAAATTTCACACCCTTCAGAAAATTCATACTAATGCAAGACCTACTATTCTATTTTCTTTTCTAAGTTTACAAGAGTAATATTTAAAATTTGTCCTAATTTTTGGGCCTTTGTCCCACTTCTATTTATGGCTTTGTCCAGATTTCTTGCTCTGAAGTTGAGAGGTATGACAAATGTGTCAGGGCCATTACCATCAGCCAGAGACATTTCAAATTGTGACATACTTGTTGCACCCCACTCCCCCATGTAGTGACTCTGGATGTGTCCAAGTAAGGCAAGGAGCAGTTATGCAGTGTAAGTGTGCAGAGTATCCCCCCCATCCATGGTAGGCATGGCTTTTCATCTATCCTTGATTTTGCAGAATGTTCTTGTTTTCTGAAATATTTTTATACTGTTGATTTATGCTTCTTATTATTCAGAAAATGCATGTTGTTGCAGTCCCTGTTGCTCTGTGTTTAAGTAACAATGCTTTAATGACCATCAGGTAAGCTTGTCTGAGATTGTAAGATGCAAGTAAGCTTTAATAAGCACACTGTTAAAGAATTACCAACACTAAGAGCCTTTTTGCTGTTGCCATGCAGAGAATATTTACATAACTAGATAACTTATAAGCCTTCGTTATTGAAATGCATATGACAATATTTGTAATAAAGGACAGGATTACAGTATTTTCAGAAGCTCATTACACTTGTTGGAGACTTCCAGTCATCTTTGCAGGCTTTACCCGTAAACTAAACAGAATGTGAATCTATCATATGTGGTCCATAACCTGTGCATTAATCCTTTAAGCAATTTATCTTGAGCTTGTTAATTGTTTCCTATTAATTTTTTACTTTGATCATGTTTTCCCCATGAAACAAGTAGATAGTTGTCGTCAGGCAGCAAGTCTTTTTTGGATAAAAAACATTTGCTTTCAGCATGTTACTTGGTACTTTTATAAAGCTGAATATAAATTATAATTAGAACTGCAGTGCAAGGAGAATTGATTTGAGATGAGTGCTGCTTGTTTTTTACACTTGATTTTGACTGGCATTCCAGTAATGTATTTAAAAAGTAATTTATTTTTTCATGCCTTTTTGTTTCCATCTAGATATTAAGTAAGCTGTCATGTAGCCAATGCACTGAAATATTTTTTTTCTTCTACACTTCATTTTGCCTTGATTGGACTCTTATAATGATGGTTTGGCACACAGGGCAGCGTATTTAATTAAAGTCCCAGTTTTTGTGGTTTTGAGCATAGCTCCACCCCTTTCTAGCTGACCACACCCTTCCCCTTGGCCCCACCCATTCAGCTGTCTCCTGCAGCCCCTGTTTGATTTGATGTCACCAGCCACCACTGGCTGCTACCACTGCCATGCATTTGGTGAACACCCTGGTGGCTGTTGTGAGACCAAAAGGCAAAGCTTTGAACTGGTAATGACAGGCTCCCAGCCAGAAGCATAGGTACCTTCTGGACTACTGTCCATTTTTATGTGATAGTATGCTTCTTGATGGTCTATCAAGCACATCCAGTCGTCCTTGTCCAAAAAGGGCAAAATAGACTGAACCATGACCATCTGAAATTTTCTGTGTCAAACTGTGTCAAGTTGCCAAGATCCAAAATTGGTCTCCAGTCTCTTGTTTTCTTTAGCACTAAAAATAATCTTGAGTAAGTTCTGGATTATATCTGGGCTGATGAGACCTCTTGGAAGACTACTTTTTCTAGCAGCTTTTGTATTTCTAGTGCTGCTGTTTTTCTTTAATTGGGTGGAATGTTGGGAAACTTTCATGAAGATAAGAGGAGGAAGGGAAGAGAGAATTATATAACCCCTGGAAGTAATCTTCTGCACCCACGAATATTTTGTGATTTCTAGCCAGGATCTATGGTGCAGGGATAAATTACCCCTAATTGCCTCCAGAGGAGTAAATTCAGACCTCCTTTCAGGACTGTTGATAGAGTCAGTTAGAGAAAATCTCCAGACCCTTAGTTCTGCCAGCCACCTCACTCACATGGGTGGCATATTTCATTTGAGTTCCCCCTCTGCCTCTGGGGGAACTATCTCCATGTGGATCTTGGAAAGGACCCTGGGATTTTTTGACCCACATTTTCATCCTCCTCACTGGTTTCTAGAGAAGAACCTTTGAGGGCTCAAAAAAATGTACTCCAACAGCAGAAAGAGTCTTCCCAGTTTTTTTGCACCTGGAGAGTGCGTCCTTCAATCTGGGACCGAATAAGGAGGTTCCATCAAAGGGCGCATTGAAGAAAGAGGACTTGAAGGACTCCACAAAGTCACACAAGCACATCTAGGCATGCCATCTAATGGAAATGCCTGAACCCGCTGCCCTTGAGTTACCCTCAGCTGCATGAGAGATAAGCCTCACTGATGAGCTTGAAATGGACTGTAGGCTTGCCAAACATGAGGCCACTGAAGCCTGAGTCTCAGCAGTAGTGGCTCCTGAAAGATATTTTGACAGTTCTTTAGTTCAGTGACCTAACAGCAAAGGTTGATGAAGCATAGACATGCTTTCCAAGCCCTAGACTCCCTGTTAGGGGGATGGACAGTGAAACTCTGTTCCACAAGTTCCTTCTTAGTGGCCGCTACCACAACCTTAACATCCACAGGTATTCCCTTACTCCAAAAATCCCTTCCTGCAGGTGGTGCCAGAATCTGAGCTGGTCTCTTGGGGAAAGGTTCAACCGAGCCAGGCTTCTTCCATGCCCACTTACAGATCAAGTCAATGAGCTCATCAGCAGACGGAGTTATCCAGTAGGTAGATGGGCATATCAAAATGCCTCCAGGAATAGCAATTCCTCTGGAGAAGGATTGTCAGAGGACCAACCAACCCTTTAAGGATCTCTACGATGTCTCCAAATGAGACGTCTTTGGGTGGTGATCTTGGGGATCTTTCCCCTTTGTTGAAGTCAGTATCTTTAGTGACAGATTCATGTGGGGAATCCAGGTGTCTCTTTTTGCAGTTTCTCTTCCGAGGTACTTCTTCGGTGGGATGCTTCAGATAAGTAACAGAAGAGATAGTGATACCATGCTGGGTAGCCTGGAGAGTTTGGGCTGGTCATCCCTGTGGAGTCGAATGCTGAGGATCAAGGCACAGAGACACATGAGATCCTGAAGGGAGACCCAAGGGGAGTAAGACCATTCGTCCTGTCAAAGCACAGAAAGCTCTCTCCATCACCTCAAAATCAAAACATCCCAGGCAAAAGATAGCTGACAAAGCCGAGAAGCCACTCTTCTTCCCCATCAGTTCAATCTGTCTGCCTTGATGGCACTCCACCTGAGATGAAGGTTGGAGTTCAGCTGTCCAGTGCAGAGGGTCTGAGGTGCAGAGACAGCTCAGACAACTTCAGAGTAGACTCCAACACCTCAGATATGCTAAGGACGCTACAGCTCCGAGAGTCATCCAGCTCTGAAACTGCCAGAGTGCTCAGAGAAATCCTCTGATCAGAGAATAAAAATATCCTCGGATCCGACCCAGATGGTCTCACCAGAACTGGACCCAGGGGCTCTGAAACAGATGGCCAGATCAGAGAAGGAGCCAATAGTGGAGGAGTAGAGCCAACCAAGGCTTCCTGTCCTGGAGGGTAGGAGCCAGGGGAACACCCCTCTGTATCTGCGCAGAGATTAATCTCATCATCCTATCCACATCGGCTTTGGTCAGACTCCTGGAAGAACAAGAGGATGCTAAAAATGTAGATTTTGAATGCTGTGGCACTGGAGTCAATATTCAGTGAATAATGAATCCTTGGGATAGGCCTCGGATCTGACATACTTGGATCTGAAAAAGTCTTTGGATATTCCAAAACCGGATTTGAAACAGAAGCCTTCAGCTTCATCTGATGCTTTTTTGGGATGGTCCATTGACAACAGGGTAGAAGATACAGACGGATTCAGGAACTTTCTAGAGTTAGGTTTAGTTTTTTTTTTTTTGGGGGGGGGATTAAAGCCGCAGTAATCCCTTCCAAAAAAAAAAAGCAGAAGGAATTTTTAGCATTTTTTTAAACCCTAAAGGGCCTTTTTCTGACATCCTTAAAACAAATAAAGAAACAGAAAGAAAAAGAGTTCTTTAAAATAAACGGCAAGGGAGGAAAAAGTACCAACAATGGCATGCAAGACTATATTAAACTGTGTAAAAAGTTAAACAGAAAAAGAAAATAAAAACTAGAATACCAACAATGGTAGGGATAAGTCATATACTAAGTGTAAGAAATGTATAAAGATGGAAAGATTCTACTATAAGACTAAGAAAAATCACTTATCTTAAAAATAAACTAGAGAGCACAGATGACCATGTCTAGTTTGAGAAAGCGGCAAATAAGATCTGAGGTATGATAGGGATTGGTGCATTATGGGCAAGGGAGCCCACAGGAGTTTTTGCAGTGGGGTGCAAACCCAGAGCCCCACCCATGCAGCCCCACCCCCTCCACCCATGCAGCCATTCCAGTATCCCATTACTTGGCTATTTCTCCCCATTTGTCATAGACACTGTTCAAATCTCTTAGTATACATACTGTTTTATGCTTTACTTCTACAATGATTACAGATATTTGGATTTCATTTACAACTTTTACTTCAAATTTTGTAGCACAAGCACTGATAGACATTTACTAAACCTAAACAAAGCAATAGTTTTACAATGAAAACAGACTTGGCATTAAAACTTCTCTACCTTTGAAACCCACATTCCCTGAAACAGCATTGCAACCCACATTCAAAGAAAATGCATCTGGCCAGTGGTAGGGTAAGTTTACCTTTGGACTGTTTTCAAATCATAGGCTCCTTGCACACATTTTTAGAACCATGCAAAAGTTATTTGATTCACCTTCCTGACTGTATTAATTATACTATATAATAATTGAATTATATCCCTTGTATAATACAGCACCACTTGTTAGAGTGTGTTTTAAATTTATAGTTCTGAACATTTTTCCTTTAAGCAATGAAACAAATCATATAAACCAATAATGACAACCTGCCAAATTCAGAACATTTCAACTGTAAAGGGCCACTCAAACTTCTGTCATACAATCCACCAATATCAATCAACATGCAGAATATCTGCAGAAGTAAAAGTCATCTGAGTAATTCCACATTAAAGAGATCTGAAAGCAATGAAGAGGTTGTTGCTAGAAAACAACTTTATATTTCAGTGTTTCATTTACAAATTCAGTGCCCTTGAAGAATAAATTGCCTATGTTACATTAAAATAAATGGTAAGCTGGTATATTGCAATAGGGAATGGGTGGCAAGCTGAAAAACAGGTTCATAGTTATTATGTGTCTCATCCAAAGGACATACTAAGGACTGCAGTACCATACCCCCTTAAAATACAAATGTACATGCTGTAGGAATAGAACCTACAGCCCTTTGAATCAAAATGCAAGTATGCTACTGGCTGTGCTAACACTGCTTTAAAATTCTATATCACAATAATGATACCATTTGCTAAACAAAACAGTTGCACATTTTAAGCAAACTTAGCATGAGCAGCAGTAACCTTTGCTTCCCTTGAAGCTCACAATTCCTTGAAAATGCATTTGAAAATAAATTCCACCTGCTAGATCTAACTAGGGCATTTCTCTCTCTATATATCTCTCTCTCTGACTCTTGTCTGTCTCTCTCACACACACACATACACCTCAACTTCTTAGTGCAAGAAATCTGGGCGAAGCCTAAAATAAACAGGGACAGATTATAAATATTGCTTTCATGAACTTATAAAATTGCTAGAATAACAGGATTTGTGTTGGTATGCATTTTTCTAAAGGATATGATGTCTAAAACTATTTAGCAACTTCAATCCTTTTTAGGAGGAATATGGGGCAAAAATCTGGACATTCTGCAAAAACCTGGACAGCTGAGGGGTATGCTACCTCCCTTTTATACATATACACACACACACAGGCCCCAAACTAGGGACACATTTAGAAATTTGCTAGAATAACAGGATTTGTGTTATAATATATTGTCTGAAGGATATCAAGTCTGAAACTCAAATGCATGTCATTTATTTAGTAACTTTAATCCTTAGCTCATCCCAGTGATTTGTCAAAAACAGAACATTTATGAGGAACACCAAAAATATAATGCAAAAATCTGTATAGTCAATAGGTATGACACACACATGCATCCACTACCTCCTTAGAAAGTGGATAGAGCAACATGTTTTGCATTAGTATGCATTTTCTGAAAGATATGAAGTCTAAATCTCAAATGTCTGCCATTATTTTCTGAGTTCAGCCCTCAATGATTTGCCAGAAAGACACAATTTTATGAGAAAGAAACCAAAAATATGAGGCAAAAATCTGGATAATTGCATGGTATGAACACCCCCCCACACACACACACACAC
Source organism: Protopterus annectens (assembly GCF_019279795.1). Classification (NCBI taxonomy): domain Eukaryota; kingdom Metazoa; phylum Chordata; order Ceratodontiformes; family Protopteridae; genus Protopterus; species Protopterus annectens. Next base: position 1,488,937,403 of record NC_056729.1, on the reverse strand, counting down.
ACACACACACACACACACACACACACACACACCTCCCTCTCTCTGTCACCGTGGTCAGTAACATTCTCACAGGGCTCTAACACCCCAAATCACCAAACAATGTCTCGGTTATCAGGGCAAACTCTACATTAACATTTTCCTTAGACAACCTACACATGTATGGAAAATAAAGACATCCTGTTATGCTGCATGAATCCTCCTTCTGCCATCAAAAATGCTTCTGCCATCAAAAAAAAAACTCCACATTAGCATATTCTTGGATATCAAATGCTAGTCTCTCCTCAAAAAATTAAGTAAAACCAAAATGCATAACATTTTTTTTCCCAAGACTAAGCTAGTATCTCTAATGAGTATGTCTTTCTTTTGAGGAGAAAGCTTTATCAAATCAAACACACACACTCTGCAGAACAGGCAGAAAGCAAGAGAGGCAAAGATCATTTGCAGACATACATGTTAGGAACTTCAGATGCATGATACAGACAGAATCTTCATCTCTGAGTCTCAGCTCATAGTTATTCAATCCCACATTTCACCTTGAGAACCACAGCCTTCATCCTGGACACAACACTTCCCTTCAGCCCTTACTTTTTAACTCTTGTTCTGTCCAGATCTAATATATACTGCTCACAGCCAGCCTTCTATTATAAAACAACATAATAAACACAGTCTCTGTCCATGGAAGGTCAGTGTGCTATGCATCCAGCAATGGTTTATATTCAATACTGGGGTGAGACTTTTTAATAACAAAAATCCTTCCTAACAAAATATTGGTTTTAGACTGAATGAGAATCAACAGTACAGATGGAACGTTATGGTAAGACATAACTTCTTTTTCTGATATTGTTAATCCTCGTTCATTCCTTATGCCTGGGACAGAGTCCCCAGCTACCTTTATCCCTGGGAGGCTCTCATGGAAGGACATTCCTGAGCACCACTGAACCAAAGGAGGCTCTTCATCTGGAGGCCAAATCCAATTTGTAATGGCTGATGAAGGTATGGGGTCTAGCCCAAGTTGCAGCTGCACAAATGTCAGGTAAAGAAGCTCTAGCATGAAAGGCAGCAGAAGTTGCGACCGACCTAGTGGAATGAGCCCCAACGGCTGTAGTCGGAGGGATATTGTGAGTTTTGTAAATAAATGATACACAGTCTTTTAACCATTTAGCCAATGTGACCTCAGAAACAGCACATCCAAGTCTAGGACCAGAATAGGCCAGGAACAGCTGAATCTGATTTGCGAGAAGCCTTAGTTCTGTCCAGATAGAAACAAAGTTGCCTGTGAATGTCAAGGGTATGTAGGCAATACTCTCCTCTGTTAGAATGACTGGGAAAGAAAACTGGCAATTCAATGGACTGGTTAATGGACATTTCAGAGATCATTTTTGGCAGGAAGGAAGGATTAGTTCTTAATGACACTCTATCTTTATGAAAGATTAAGTAAGGCTGTTTGATGCACAGAGCTTGAAGTTCAGAGGTTTGTCTGGCAGAAGTAATGGTGAGAAGAACAAAGTTTTCCAAGAAAGAAACTTGAGGTCGCATGAAAAAGCTGTTTCAAAAGGAGCCGTAGTCAACACTTGCAGGACTAAAGACAGATCCCATGGCTGGCTAGGTTCTCTAAAAGGGGGTTTCAAATGATTTACGACTTTTAGAAAAGTCTTGCATAACTTGTGTGACAGAAGAGAAGAGTCATGGACACCATTGTGAAAATTAGATATCGCGGCCAAATGAACTCGAATGGTAGAAGCAGATAGGCCGGATTGGAATAAATTGGACAGGTACTCCAGTACTACTGGTACTGGTGCTGAAAAAGGGTCTATCTCTTTTTTCCTTCAGCCAAATGGTAAACCTTTTCCACTTGCTGAGATAAGTAGTTCTGGTGGAAGATTTTGAGATGCAATAAGAATGTCATGTACTGGGGAAGAAAGATCAGTCTACCTGGCAATCACTGGAAGTGGAGGAGCCAAGCAGTCTACCTGGCAATCACTGGAAGTGGAGGAGCCAAGCTGTGAGCTTCAGGCTGTTCAGGTTGGGGTGAATCAGGTTCTGCAGATGGGAGATCAAATCCAGAGTAGGATCGAGAATCCATGGATGATCTAGCAGGTGAGGCCATAAGAAGGGGAACCAAATTTACCGAGGCCAATATGGTGCAATGAGGATAATCTTGCTCTTCAACCAGTGGGCTTTCTTCAGGAACTGGGGAATGAGAGGAAGAGGGGGAAAGGCATAAAGCAGACCCAAGGGCAATTCGTGGATGAGAGCTTCCCTGAGAGACTGTCCCCTAGGGGAAATCAGGGCGAAGTAATTGCTGCACTTGTAGTTGGTTGGGGATGGACACCCGACAACGTCGTGCTCAGGCCCTAAACAAGGTATACACAAGCTATGGTAATCCCTGTGAGGTATCTGTTTCCCACAAGAAATACAGTTATTAACTTTTTCTGACATCCGGTAAAATACTGAGGCAAGAAAAAACCAAAATATTCTAGCAGGTGCCTTAGCCAACTTATCCCCAGCGAAGTGCTTAACCAACTTGTATCGGTCTGGCCTGCACTCGCAAATTTGCTTCTGCATCGGGACCCGCGGCAAAAAAGACTGGGATATGGCGTCATGCGCATTTATACCCGGCGTCCTGGCGTCGGTTTAATCTTGCCATGACGCGGCAAATCTCTTTCTGGTATACTTTGGTAGGGGAGGACAGCGCTATACCCAAGTGTAAGGACTGCAGCAATGTGAGATGAAGAACATCCCCAGCTGTTGAAAATCTCCGCCACTATAACAGGATTCAGAGACCACTCGTGTGTTTGCAGAATGCACCTGCTCAATCTGTCTGCTATCACGTTGGAACTCCCGGGAATGTGCATTGCTAAAATAAAGTGGTTGGTAGCCATTGCCCATTGCCATATCCTCATGGCCTCCTGACAAAGTGGGTAGGATTTGGTTCCACCTTGTTTGTTGATGTACCGGACTACAGCCATGTTGTCCGATTGCATTGCAATAGTCCCTGACGGAAAGAGGGGATGAAATGCTTGCAATGCTAGAAGCACCTCCCTCAGTTCTAGGACATTTACATGCAGATGAGCCTCTAGGTCTGACCACGTGCCTTGGACTGTCTTCCCCTGAAAAAGCCACCCCACCTCATCAGGGAGGCGTCCATGGTCACCGTGGCTTTGGGCTGTAGGGGGGTGAAGGGGCAAGACCATTGTGATGGGTTCTGTGACATCCACCAAATTAAGTCTTGTTTGCATCTCTGAGTCACCCGAATCTCAGAAGAGAGAGTAAACTGAAAAGGGTACCACTGGGTGAGAAGTAACCATTATAAAAGCCTCATGTGAAACCTAGCGAGGGGGACAATGGTGATGGAAGCTGCCATGGAACCCAACAGCTGGAGAAAAGAATGTGCTGTCGATCTTTCCCTTAAGAGGATGGGTATGAGTTGTTTTATCCTTAAGATTCTGCATTCTGGGATCGATGCCATGCAGTTCTTTGTATCCAACAGGACCCCAATGAATTCTATGGATTGGGATGGGGATAGGTTGGATTTTTGCCAGTTTATAGTTATACCTAAACTTTCTGCGGTGTGAAGAGAGTATGACAAGGCTTTTTCCAATAGATGTCCGGTGGGAGCGGTGATGAGCCAGTCTTCTAGGTATGGAAACACCCAGAATCTTTGCAGTCGCAGGTAAGCTGTGAAAACTGCTATGCAGTTGGTGAACACTCTGGGGGCTGTAGAGAGTCCGAAGGGCAGTACTCATAACTGGTAATGACTGGCTCCTGCACAGAATCGAAGGAATCTTCTTGATGGTCTGTCCACCTTTAAGATGTAAATGAGTCCAAAAGGTGACAAGTGATAAAGTTCTGTGATCCAACTAGAAAAGCAAAAATTATAAAAAAGAAGATCCACAAACCACCAGGCAGTAAAAATAATAAAAATAGTTTAATATAACACAGAAAATGTTAGCACTTTCAGGTACTCAACCCTTCCTCAGACATATGATAACTACCAACACTCAATTCTTTTTAAACAGAATTGCTCCAATCAAAAGAGACCATCAATAAAACAATTAATGCTTTGGAATGTAAGGTCTACGCCTATTCAAAACAGGTTTAAAGACGCCACACCATTGAGTCCTGGATATCTATGTGCCCCCCTTTATGTGGTAGTACACATCTTGAAGATCTATAGAGCACATCCAATCACCTGCCTCCAATAATGGGAGGATAGACTGTATTGTGACCATCCGGAATTTCTGTACTTCTATGAATTTGTTTAGCACACTGAGATCCAAAATTGGTCTCCAGTTCCTGGTCTTTTATGGCACTAAAAATAATCTTGAGTAGAATCCGGATCCTATCTGGTCTAGTGGGACTATTTGGATGACTCTTTTTCTTAGCAGCTTTGAAATCTCTAATGCTGCTTCTACCCTTTGACTGGGTGGAATGTTGGGTAAGCTTAGTAAGGTGGGACAAAGACTGAAGGGAATATGATAACCTCTGGTTATTATCTCTCGTACCCAAGAATCGGTGGTAATGGTTAGCCAGGCAGAAGGGTACAAAGAGAAACGACCCCTGACCGCATCCAGAGGAAAGCAGTTGGGCCGCTCTTCAGGAGCACTGGTAGGACTGGCCAAAGAAAGAATCTCTGGATCCCTGGTTACACGGACTTCCTCTGCCCCGAAAGGGGTGCCTTCCATATGAGTTTCCCCCTCTGCCTCTGGGGGAAAACTCGGCTCATGTGTCACGGAAAGAACCCTGAGACTTTCTGTACCACATTTTCTCACTCTTCTGGTTTCTGGAGAAAGCCCGTTGAGGGGAAGAATAGCGGACACCCATGGCAGAAAGGGTCTTACCATCCTGTTCACAACTAGCCAGTGTGTCTTTAACCTTGGGTCCAAACAATGAAGAGGCTTCAATGGGAGCATTCAGAAAGGAAGCCTTGAAAGGTTCCACGAAATCACCAAGCACATCCAGGCATGCCGTTTCATGACTATGCCTGCACCTGCTGCTCTAGCTGCTCCTTCTGATGCGTGAGAAATCAGATGCATGGAGGAGTTAGAAATCGATTCAAGGGTGGCTAACTGTGAGGCCACTTTGTCCCAGATCTCATCAGACACAGCTCCGGCCAAGGTTTCAGAGAGCTCAGAAATTAAGTCTCTTTGAAGCCTGGTAAAATGTGCCATATAATTCAGGGACCTGACAGCAAAGGTCGCTGATGCAAAGGTATGCTTCTCAAATCTGTCCAGTGCCCGGGACACTTTGTTGTGTGGGTGGACAGTCTTCCACCAGATCCTTCTTTGTTGCAGCCGCCACCACCAAGGCATCTACAGGAAGACCTTTAGATCAGTGAGGCTCACTATCTGGAGGGGACAGGATTTTATCTGGCCTGTGGGGAATGGCATCAACGGCATCAGGAGCCTTCCATGCATACTGCATGACGAGCCGGACAATGTTGTCAGCAGGTGGAGTAACCCAAGAGGAAGGGAGCTGGGCACGAAAGGCCTGCAGGAACACAGACTCTTCAGAGGTCGGGTTAAAGGGCCACCAATCACCTCTATGCTTATGTATTTTGAGGATATCTCCAAAGGATACCTCAGAGGGTGATTGAGGGGACCCTTGCCCATCATCAAAGTCTGTGTCTTCTATGAGGGACTCTTCTGGGGAGCCCACGTGCTTCCTCTTTCAAGAACTCTTGTGATGAACTTCCTCAGGGGGAGAATCTGGAGAAGACAGCACAAAAGGGGCCTGCAGTGGGAGTGTGTTCTGAGGCCCTTGTACCTGGTGTCTGCCAGAGGTGCCTTGTGTAAATTGTGGTCCAGAGGAGGACAGGGGCACTGATAGCTTAGGATCGCCAACAGAAGCAAGAGCCTTCTCCATGAGCTGGAAGGCTGGTCCACCCAAGGAAGTCACACCCCACTCAAGCAAATCAGCCCACCGACTTGGAGTCCCTGGATGGCTGTGAAAAACAGGGGTACGTACATCAGAGCTAACATCCAGAGCAGTGACTGGAGTGACAAGTCTCTCCTGCCACAAAGGCAACTCTGACTCCTTAGTGAGGTCCATGAAAGGAGCCAAAGTGAGGAAAGTCTGTGCTATGGCAGGGGGCTTCAAAAGCAATGAAGGAGAAGAATAAGTAGGAGTCCTTGGAAAAGGGTGATCACCTCCAAAGTAAGAGTAGCTCCTGGATGGTTGGATACCTCTGGCCAAAAGCAACTGATCCACAAGGCGCACCACATCATGTTCTGAGAGGCTTCCAGTTCATCTCACAGACATAGCTGAAGGGGAGTCAAGTCTATCCAAGGATGCAGGAAACTCGGTGCCCACAAAGGGATCTTTGGACGGTGCTAAAATAGGTGACTGCACCGAAAACAATGGAGCCGTTAAGGCTTGTACTATTAGTGTCTGCACCGAGGAAATCCTCAGTGCCGAAGATAAGGTCTGCACAGACAAAGTCGGTGCTGAAGTGTTAGTTGGCACTATGGTAGGTGCCGAAAGAGTCTGTGCAGAAAACGAGGTGGTCGGTACCAAGAGAATAGTTGGTGCCATGAAAATAGTCGGAGTCGAAACAGGAGCGGACGTCGGAACAGTCATTGACGCCAGACAGGTCTGCATCGAGGAAAAGGTTGGTGCCGGTAAAGTAGTCTGAACCGAAGGGCCCCTTGGTTCCAATGAGGTATAGGGCACAAAACTCGCTGCCGATGTAATGGTAGGTGCCGAAGATCTAGGCACCAAAAGCCTCGGGGCCGAGGAAGTCAAATCCAAACTAGAAAGTTTGGCCTTCTTAGGTCTCGGTAACTGGTTGTCCCCAGCAGGAGACAATGGGAGAGACTTGGCCTTCTTGTGTTCATCTCTTTTCTTATGGGAACTAGGAGGGGTTGGAGCCTCCAATCCAGAAATAACCTCTGAAAAGGAAGATTTAAGTAGTCCCTTTAAAATCAGTTTATTTTTCCTTTCCACCAAAGTCCTGTTTGAAAAATTAGCACAAATCCCGCAAGGCGGGTCAAAAGTCAAGTGAGGCACACCCAAACAGTTAAGACATAATGCATGTGCATCCGAAATAGGCAATTTATGCCCACAATCCGCACATGTTTTAAATCCCGGACCACCTTTTTTCTCTGCCATGATAGGAGGAAGAAAGAAAAGGAAGGAAGAAGGTACCAACAATGGTACAAGATATACCTGAGGGTAAAGCAGGAAATATTTTACCAACGATGGTAAAGGAGTTACCTCACGGTAAGAAGAAAGAAAGGCTAGAAAAAAAAAAAAGAGTTGCTAGATGCAATAGGGTAAGAGTTAACTATTTAACAAAATTAGAACACAGAATCATTGCAATACGATTAAGTAATATCAAAGAAGTTTACTTAGCTCAAGAGACGTGGCTTGACACGACTGAATGGCGATGCAGCAAACGAAATCTGGGGTAGCAGGGAGAGGGGAATTGTGGGTAGGAGTTTGGCTCGAGAGTTTGTGGCTGTCGCGAGCTTGGAAGATGGCCGGCTCGGTTCCGAGGTCGGAATCGATAACCCAGGCGTAAGGAATGAACAAGGATTAACAATATCAGATTATTGGTTTTATAAAATACAAACACCACTGTTTGATGCATATTAACCAGAGTATTTTAGTTGGTTAGAACAGAAATTTCAGAACTACTCAAAAAAAAAAAAAAACTAATAAGCCCTGGATACTCAATGTATTAGCCGCAAATATAAGCGTACTGTGGCAATCTACACTGAAAGTGTAGTTTGTGCCTATAATGCTAAATGGAAAAATTAAATGTAACGATGCTCACTCATGCTAATTAACTGAAGAAAAATATAGTAATTCCACACTAGTAAACATGGAAAACCTTGCACTAAATGTGCTACTGTAAATGATTAGTAAACAATTAATTAGACAGTTTACACATTGGGTAATCATTGATTAAGGAAATGTTCTCTTATAGCCAGTGACAGAGTTAGCTGTTAACTGGATACTTCCCTCTACTCTCTTTATTTTTTGCCCAAGGATAATTGGATAACAACCACATAAGGCACAATCCTGGATAATACCACAATATAAGATAGACACTTAAGTAAATGTGTATCATGACTAAATTCCAATCTAAATGTAACTGCCTGGTGAAGTGTATAACTCTCCATGTAATTAATTATATAACCATTTTGCATGCCTTTCTTTCTTTCTTTCATTCTTTTTTTTTGTTTTTGTTTGAGGTACTGAAGAACCAGGATGTTGCCCCATGTGTCTTGTCAAAGCTGGCAGGAATTGCTCAGGCAGGGGAATTACTGTCCCACTGAGAAAACAACTGAACTGAAGTTGGTAAAGTGGAGTATCATGCATGAAATTGTCAGGAAACACTGCAACCAATCAAACGTCACTCCTGAGCCTGAATAATACGGATTAAAAGAAAGAGAGAAACTAAAATACATCAACCAATGCACGGAAAAGTAGCCATGACTTTGTTTACATGTAACCAGTTAAACTACCTCTAAGTCAACCAGGATGAAGGAAAATTACTTATATAAACAAACGTTAACAGTAATCTGCCAATGTAATGTAATTTTGCCTTCCATTGCAACTAAAAAGTAATTTAGTTTATGTGCTTGCAAATTCACCTTGTTGCTTGTGTTACCTTCTTCTTTCTTTTATAAAGATTAACTGATAGAAGTAACCCGCGGTAGTGGAGCTGCGGTAGCGTTGTTGCCTCACAGCAAGATGTTGTCGCGTTTGATTCTCAGCTAGAGCGTCTTCTGTGTGGAGGCATGCGTGAATGGGCGTGCCTTCGTTGAAGGTTGTGCGTCAGGGCTGGTAACTCGGCACGTAAAAATCCACTACCAAACATTAGCAGATAGGAGTTCCGCTGTGGCGACCCCTAACCGGGATAAGCCGAAAGACACAACAACTGACGGAAGTAAATTGGGACTGGAAGCCCAGCCCACACAATCAATTCTGTAATGCTGTACTGACTTGAAAGTCTTCTCCTTTTTATTTTTTTAACACAGAAATTTGTTAGCCTGAGGATATATCTCATTTTAACCTGGTTGCTGTGCTATTCAGCTTTTTACTTAATGCAACTATACTTTAATCTTTTCAGGATGACTGACAGTTTTGTACTCATCACAGAACTAGGTAAAGACATGTTTGCCAGTTAACTGAAAATTTACTATATATATATATATATATATATATATATATATATATATATATATATATATATAAATAATGGTGGATCAACCAGTGAGGGAGTTAGTTGGTAATTGTCCTAGGTTTGTGTTTAGCAATAACAAGAATCTTAAACAGCTCTTGTGCTTTCCAAATCTGACTCGCACTAGGAATGATGTGATACCCTCATGGCGCTTTGGCACCAAGAAGTGTGGATCCTGCACACAGTGTAACTTTATTGATACTTCTAGATTTTTTAGAAATTCCAATGATGGGAGAATTTGGGAACTTAGAAACAGGTCTGACTGTAACACTAGAAATGTTGTCTATGTGGCTACCTGTCAGACCTGTTTCTGTTTTTATGTAGGCAAGACCAATCGATCCCTTAAAGAAAGGATTAGAGATCACATGTATGCTTTCTTTAGGGGTGAGTCCTATAGTGCCATATCCAAACATATGTTGATTAACGGCACACACCATCAGTTTTTATTTCAGGTGTTGCATGCCATGAACAGTAGTATACGGGGGGGGGGGGATATTGTAACATTGACTGAAGAGATGGAGATGAGATGGATTCTCCGCTTGGCAGCACACAGGGGTGCTGGTCTTAATGACTCTTAATGAGTCAGTCCCCCTG